>NW_027047588.1:0-13893 GCF_025399875.1 Dalotia coriaria
GCAATATTAATAAAACGAATAATAAAAAATTTGTCGTTTTTTTGCTTTTTACGCGTTAAAAAGCAGATTAAAGCTCAAAAAGTTGTTTTCTAAAATAATCATTTTCAAGCATTTTAATCGTTGAAATCGTTCAAATAGCGCAATAAATAAAAAAGAATAATAAAAATTTTGTCGTTTTTTTGCTGTTTTACGCGTTAAAACGCAGATTAAAGCTCAAAACGTGCTGTTTTGCTAAAAATTTGCATTTTCAAGCATTTTAGATCGTTGAAATCTTCAAATAGAACTATTAATAAAAACGAAAAATAAAAAAAATTTGTCGTTTTTATGCTGTTTTACGCGTTAAAACGCAGATTAAACCCAAAAAGTGCTGTTTTTTAAAATAAGCATTTTCAGCATTTTAGATCGTTGAAATCGTTAAAAGACGCAATAAAATAAAAACGAATAATAAAAAATTTTGTCGTTTTTTTGCTGTTTTTTCCCTTAAAACGCAGAATAAACTCAAAACGTGCTGTTTTGCTAAAATAAGCATTTTCAAGCATTTTAAATCGTTGAAATCGTTCAAATAGACGCAATATTGATAAAAACGAATAATAAAAAATTCGTCGTTTTATACTGTTTTACGCGTTAAAGAGCGCAGATAAAATCTAAAACGTGCTGTTTTGCTAAAATAAGCATTTTCAAGCATTTTAGATCGTTGAAATCGTTTAAATAGAAGCAATATTGGCAAAAACGAATAATAAAAAATTCGTCGTTTTTATGCTGTTTTTTACGCGTTAAACGCAGATTAGAAGCTCAAAACGTGCTGTCTTGCCTTAAATAAGCATTTTCAAGCATTTTAGATCGTTGAAATCTCCACGTTCAAATAGACGCAATATTAATAAAACGAATAATAAAAATTTCGTCGTTTTTATGCTGTTTTAACGTTAAAACGCAGATTAAAGCTCAAAACGTGCTGTTTTGCTAAAATAATAAAGCATTTTCAAGCATTTTAGATCGTTGAAATCGTTCCAAATAGAAGCAATATTAATAAAAACGAATAATAAAAAATTCGTCGTTTTTTATGCGGTTTTTACGCGTTAAAGCGCAGATTAAAGCTCAAAACGTGCTGTTTTGCTAAAAATAAGCATTTTCAAGCATTTTAGATTGTTGAAATCGTTCAAATAGACGCAATAAAAATAAAAACGAATATAATAAAAATTTCGTCGTTTTTATGCTGTTTTACGTTAAACGCAGAATAAAAGCTCAAAACGTGCTGTTTTGCTAAAATAAGCATTTTCAAGCATTTTAGATCGTTGAAATCATTCAAAT
The DNA here is from genome assembly GCF_025399875.1 of Dalotia coriaria. Lineage (NCBI taxonomy): Eukaryota > Metazoa > Arthropoda > Insecta > Coleoptera > Staphylinidae > Dalotia > Dalotia coriaria. The sequence goes on from NW_027047588.1 coordinate 1,309, forward strand.
AGACCTGCCAATATTAATAAAAAGAATATAAAAAATTTCGTCGTTTTTATGCTGTTTTTTGCGCGTTAAAAACGCAGATTAAAAACTCAAAACATTAACAACTTTGCTAAAATAAGCATTTTCAAGCATTTTAGATCGTTGAAATCGTTCAAATGAAGCAATATTAATAAAAACGAATAATAAAAAATTCGTCGTTTTTATGCTGTTTTACGCGTTAAAACGCAGATTAAAGCTCAAAACGTGCTGTTTTGCTGAATAAAAGCATTTTCAAGCATTTTAGATCGTTGAAATCGTTAAAATAGACGCAATATTAATAAAACGAATAATAAAAATTTCGTCGTTTTATGCTGTTGCTACGCGTTAAAACGATTAAAGCTCAAAACGTGCTGTTTTGCACAAAATAAGCATTTTCAAAGCATTTTTAGATCATTGAAATCGTTCAAATAGACGCAATATTAATAAAAACGGATAATACAAGAAATTTCGTCGTTTTATGCTGTTTACGTAAAACTTTGATTAAAATCAAAACGTGCTGTTTTGCTAAAATAAGCATTTTCAAGCATTTAGATCGTGAAATCCCGTTCAAATAGACGCAATATTAATAAAAAACGAATAATAATAAAAATTCGTCGTTTTATACTTTGTTTACGCGTTAAAACGCAGATTAAAGCTCGAAACGTGCTGTTTTTTGCTGGAAATGGCATTTTCAGCATTTTAGATCGTTGAAATCGTTCAAAATAGACGCAATATTAATAAAAACGGTATAGTCGTTGTTTTATGCTGTTTTACGCGTTAAACGCAGATTAAAGCTCAAAACGTGCTGTTTTTTGCTAAAATAAGCATTTCCAAGCATTTTTAGATCGTTGAAATCGTTTCAAATAGACGCAATATTGGCAAAAACGAATAATAAAAAATTTCGTCGTTTTTATGCTGTTTTTACGCGTTAAAACGTAGAATAAAGCTCAAAACGTGCTGTTTTGCTAAAATAAGCATTTTCAAGCATTTTAGATCGTTGAAATCGTTCAAATAGAAACAATATTAATAAAAACGAATAATAAAATTCGTCGTTTTTATGCTACATTTTACGCGTTAAAACGCAGATTAAAGCTCAAAACGTACTGTTTTAGCACAAAATAAGCATTTTCAAGTATTTTAGATCCGTGTTTAAATAGAAGCAATATTAATAAAACGAATAATAAAAAATTCGTCAATTTTATGCTGTTTTACGCATTTAAAAACGCAGATTAAAAGCTCAAAACGTGCTGTTTTGCTAAAATAAAACATTTTCAAGCATTTTAGATCGTTGAAATCGTTCAAATAGACGCAATATTAATAAAAACGAATAATAAAAAATTTCGTCGTTTTTATGCTGTTTTACGCGATTAAAACGCAGAATAAAACTCAAAACGTGCTGTTTTGCTAAAAAGCATTTTCAAGCATTTTAGATCGTTGAAATCGTTCAAATAGACATAATATTAATAAAAACGAATAATAAAAAATTCGTCGTTTTTATGCTGTTTTACGCGTTAAACACAGATTAAAGCTCAAAACGTGCTGTTTTGCTACAAAATAAGCATTTTCAAGCATTTTAGATCGTTGAAATCGTTCAAATAGAAGCAATAGTAATAAAAAACAAATAATAAAAATTCGTCGTTTTTTATGCTGTTTTGCGCGTTAAAACGCAGATTAAAACTCAAAACGTGCTGTTTTGCTGGAAATAAAGCATTTTCAAGCATTTTAGATCGTTGGAAATCGTTCAAATAGACGCAATATTAATAAAAACGAATAATAAAACGTCGTTTTTATGCTGTTTTACGCGTTAAAACGCGAAGATTAAAACTCAAAACGTGCTGTTTTTGCACAAAATAAGCATTTTCAAGCATTTTTAGATCGTTGAAATCGTTCAAATAGAAGCAATATTAATAAAAACGAATAATAAAATTCGTCGTTTTATGCTGTTTTACGCGTTAAAACGCCGTTAAAGCTCAAAACGTGCTGTTTTTTGCTTCAAAATAAGCATTTTCAAGCATTTAGATCGTTGAAATCGTTCAAATAGACGCAATATTATTAAAACGAATAATAAAAATTTCATGTTTTATGTACTGTTTTACGCGTTAAAACGCTGATTAAAACTCAAAACGTGCTGTTTTGCTAAAATAAACATTTTCAAGCATTTTAGATCGTTGAAATTGTTCAAATAGACGCAATATTAATAAAAAGCGAATAATAAAAATTTGTCGTTTTTTATGCTGTTTTACGCGTTAAAGCAGATTAAAGCTCAAAACGGCTGTTTTGCTAAAATAAGCATTTTTCAAGTAATTTTAGATCGTTGAAATCGTTCAAATAGGCGCAATAGTAATGGCAAAAACGAATAATAAAATTTCGTCGTTTTTATGCTGTTTTGCGTTAAAACGCGGTTAAAGCTCAAAACGTGCTGTTTTGCTAAAATAGCTTATTTTTCAAGCATTTTAGATCGTTGAAATCGTTCAAATAGACGCAATATTAATAAAAACGAATAATAAAAATTCGTCGTTTTTATACTGTTTACGCGTTAAAGCAGATTAAAACTCGAAACGTGCTGTTTTGCTAAAATAAGGATTTTCAGAAGCATTTTTAGATCGTTTAAATCGTTCAAATAGACGCAATATTAATAAAAACGGAATAATAAAAATTCGTTGTTTTTTATGCTGTTTACGTTAAAGCGCAGATTAAGCTCAAACGTGCTGTTTGCTAAAATAAGCATTTTCAAGCATTTTAGATCGTTGGGAAATCGTTCAAATAGACGCAATATTAATAAAAAGCGAATAATAAAAATTTCGTCGTTTTTATGCTGTTTTGCGCGTTAAAACGTAGAATAAAACTCAAAACGTGCTGTTTTGCTAAAATAAGCATTTTCAAAGCATTTTAGATCGTTGAAATCGATTTCAAATAGAAGCAATATTAATAAAAACGAATAATAAAAAAATTCGTCGTTTTTATGCTGTTTTTTACACTGCGCGTTAAAACGCAGATTAAAGCTCAAAACGTGCTGTTTTCGCGCAAAATAAAGCATTTTCAAAAGCATTTTATATCGTTGAAATCGTTTTAAATAGAAGCAATATTAATAAAAACGAATAATAAAAATTCGTCATTTTATGCTGTTTACGCGTTAAAACGCAGATTAAAGCTCAAAACGTGCTGTTTTGCTAAAATAAGCATTTTCCAAGCATTTTAGATCGTTGAAATCGTTCAAATAGACGCAATATTAATAAAAACGAATAATAAAAATTTCGTCGTTTTTATGCTGTTTTACGCGTTAAGAGCAGAATAAAGCTCAAAAACGTGTATTTTGCTAAAAACATTTTCAAGCATTTTAGATCGTTGAAATCGTTCAAATAGACGCAATATTAATAAAAACGAATAATAAAAATTCGTCGTTTTTGGGGAAAGCTGTTTTACGCGTTAAAACACAGATTAAAGCTCAAAAACGTGCTGTTTTTGCTAAATAAGCATTTTCAAGCATTTTTAGATCGTTGAAATCGTTCCGTCGGCAATATTAATAAAAACAATAATAAAAAATTCGTCGTTTTTTATGCTGTTTTACGCGTTAAAACGTAGATTAAACTCAAAACGTGCTTTTATTTTGCTAAAATAAAGCATTTTCAAAGCATTTTAGATCGTTGAAATCGTTCAAATGGGCAATGTGTAAAAAACGAATAATAAAAATTTTAGTTTTTATGCTTTTGTTTTACGCGATTAAGAAACGCAGATTAAAAGCTCAAAACGTGCTGTTTTGCTAAAATATAAGCATTTTCAAGCATTTTTAGATCGTTGAAATCACCCGTTCAAATAGACGCAATAAAAATAAAAAACGAATAATAAAAATTTCGTCGTTTTTAGCTAACATTTTACGCGTTAAAACGCTGATTAAAGCTCAAAACGTGCTGTTTTGCACAAAATAAGCATTTTCAAGCATTTTAGATCGTTGAAATCGTTCAAATAGACGCAATATTAATAAAAACGAATAATAAAAATTTCGTCGTTTTGATAACTGTTTTACGCGTTAAAGCGCAAGATTAAAGCTCAAAACGTGCTGTTTTGCTAAAGTAAGCATTTTCAAGCATTTTAGATCGTTGAAATCGTTCCAAATAGACGCAATAAAAATAAAAACGAATAATAAAAATTTCGTCGTTTTTTTATATGCTTTTATTTTGCGCGTTAAAACGCAGAATAAATCACCAAAACGTGCTGTTTTGCTAAAATAAACATTTTCAAGCATTTTAGATCGTTGAAATCGTTCGTAAGACGCAATATTAATAAAAACGAATAATAAAAATTACGTCGTTTTTGTGCTGTTTACGCGTTAAAACGCAGATTAAAAGCTCAAAACGTGCTGTTTTGCTAAAATAAGCATTTTCAAGCTTTTAGATCGTTGAAATCATTCAAATAGAAGCAATAGTAATAAAAACGAATAATAAAAATTCGCCGTTTTTATGCTGTTTTGCAGCGTTAAAACGCAGATTAAAGCTTAACACGTGCTGTTTTGCTTAAAATAAGCATTTTTTCAAGCATTTTTAGATCGTTGAAATCGTTCAATAGAAGCAATATTAATAAAAACGAATAATAAAAAAATTCATCACGTTTTATGCTGTTTTACGCGTTAAAACGCAGATTAAAGCTCAAAACGTGCTGTTTTGCTAAAATAAGCATTTTCAAGCATTTTAGATCGTTGAAATCGTTTAAATAGAAGCAATAATATTAATAAAAACGAATAATAAAAAATTCTGCGTCATTTTATGCTGTTTTACGCGTTAAAACGCAGATTAAAGCTCAAAACGTGCTGTTTTTGCTAAAATAAGCATTTTCAAAGCATTTTAAGATCGTTGAAATTGTTCAAATAAGACGCAATATTAATAAAACGAATAATAAAATTTTGTAATTTTTATGCTGTTTTACGCGTTAAAACTGGGTAAGCTCAAAACGTGCTGTTTTGCTAAAAGAAGCATTTTCAAGCATTTTAGATTGTTGAAATCGTTTCAAATAGACGCAATATTAATAAAAACGAATAATAAAATTCGTCGTTTTTATGCTGTTTTGCGCGTTAAAACGCAGATTAAAGCTCAAACGTGCTGTTTTTGCTTTAAAAATAAGCATTTTTCAAGCATTTTTAGATCGTTGAAATCGTTCAAATACGGCAATAGTAATAAAAACGAATAACCAAAAATTCGTCGTTTTTTATGCTGTTTTGCGCGTTAAGAAACGCAGATTAAAAGCTCAAAACATTAACATTTTGCTTTAAAATAATCATTTTCGGCATTTTAGATCGTTGAAATCGTTCAAATAGACGCAATATTAATAAAGCGAATAATAAAAAATTTCATTCGTTTTTAGCTGTTTACGCGTTAAAACGCGATTAAAGCTCAAAACATTAACATTTTGCTAAAATAAGCATTTTCAAGCATTTTAGATCGTTGAAATCGTTCAAATAGACGCAATAAAAATAAAAACGAATAATAAAAAATTCGTCGTTTTTATGCTGTTTTACGCGTTAAAACGCGGATTAAAGCTCAAAACGCTGTTTTGCTAAAATAAGCATTTTCAAGCATTTTAGATCGTTATTATCGTTTCAAATGGCGCAATATTAAAAGGCAAATAATAAATAATTCGTCAGCACATGCTGTTTTACGCGTTAAGCAGATTAAAGCTCAAAACGTGCTGTTTTGCTAAAATAAGCATTTTCAAGCATTTTTAAATCGTTGAAATCGTTCAAATAGAAGCAATATTGATAAAAACGAATAATAAAAATTCGTCGTTTTATGCTGTTTTACGCGTTAAAACGCGCAGATTAAAACTCAAAACGTGCTGTTTTGCTAAAAATAAACATTTTCAAGCATTTTAGATCGTTGAAATCGTTCAAATAGAAGCAATATTAATAAAAAAACAAATAATAAAAATTCGTCGTTTTTATGCTGTTTTTACGCGTTAAACGCAGATTAAAGCTCAAAACGTGCTGTTTTGCTAAAATAAGCATTTTCAAGCATTTTAGATCGTTGAAATCGTTCAAATAGACGAAATATTAATAAAAACGAATAATAAAATTCGTCGTTTTTATGCTGTTTTACGCGTTAAAACGCAGATTAAACTCAAAACGTGCTGTTTTTGCTAAAATAAGCATTTTCAAGCATTTTGGATCGTTGAAATCGTTCAAATAGAAGCAATATTAATAAAAAACGAATAATAAAAATTCGCCGTTTTATGCTGTTTTACGCGTTAAAACGCAGATTAAAGAAACTCAAAACGTGCTGTTTTGCTAAAATAAGCATTTTTCAAGCATTTTGTTTTAGATCGTTGAAATCGTTCAAATAGACGCAATAAAAATAAAAAACGAATAATAAAATTTCGTCGTTTTATGCTGTTTTACGCGTTAAAACGCTGATTAAAACTCAAACGTGCTGTTTTGCTTTAAAATAAGCATTTTCAAGCATTTTTAGATCATTGAAATCGTTCAATAGACGCAATATTAATAAAAACGAATAATAAAATTTCGTTGTTTTTGTACTGTTTTACGCGTTAAAACGCTGATTAAAACTCAAAACGTGCTGTTTTGCTAAAATAAACATTTTCGAAGCATTTTGAAATAAAGACGTCGTTCAAAATAGACGCAATAAAAATAAAAACGAATAATAAAAATTTCGTCGTTTTTATGCTGTTTTACGCGTTAAAACGCTGATTAAAGCTCAAAACGTGCTGTTTTGTACAAAATAAGCATTTTCAAGCATTTTAGATCGTTGAAATCACGTTCAAATAGACGCAATATTAATAAAAAGCAGATAATAAATATTTCGTTGTTTTATGCTGTTTTACGCGTTAAAAACGCTGATTAAGCTCAAAACGTGCTGTTTTGCTAAAATAAAGCATTTTCAAGCATTTTAGATCGTTGAAATCGTTCAAATAAGACGCAATATTAATAAAACGAATAATAAAAAATTCGTCGTTTTATGCTGTTTTACGCGTTAAAACGCAGATTAAAGCTCAAAACGTGCTGTTTTGCGCGATAAACATTTTCAAGCATTTTAGATCGTTGAAATCGTTTCAAATAGACGCAATATTAATAAAAACGGAATAATACCGTCAGCGCATATGTTTTACGCGGTAAAACGCAGATTAAAGCTCTGCTGAAACGTGCTGTTTTGCTAAAATAAGCATTTCAAGCATTTTAGATCGTTGAAATCGTTCAAATAGACGCAATATTAATAAAAACGAATAATAAAAAATTCGTCGTTTTTGATGCTGTTTACGCGTTAAAACGCAGATTAAACTCAAAACGTGCTGTTTTGCTAAAATAAGCATTTTCAAGTATTTTTAAATCGTTGAAAGCGTTCAAATGGAAGCAATATAGATAAAAACGAATAATAAAATTCGTCGTTTTTATGCTGTTTTACGCGTTAAAACGCAGATTAGCTCAAAACGTGCTGTTTTGCTAAAATAAGCATTTTCAAGCATTTTAGATCGTTGAAATCGTTCAAATAAGAAGCAATATTAATAAAAAACGAATAATAAAAATTCGTGATTTTATGCTGTTTTTACGCGCGTTAAAACGCAGATTAAAACTCAAAATGTGCTGTTTTGCTAAAATAAGCATTTTCAAGCATTTTAGATCGTTGAAACTCGTTCAAATAGACGCAATATTAATAAAAACGAATAATAAAAATTTCGTCGTTTTTATGCTGTTTTACGCGTTAAAACGCGATTAAACTCAAAACGTGCTGTTTTGCTAAAAAAAAGCATTTTCAAGCATTTTAGATCGTTGAAATTGTTCAAATAGACGCAATATTAATAAAACGAATAATAAAAATTTCGTCGTTTTATGCTGTTTTACCGTTAAAACGCAGAATAAAGCTCAAAACGTGCTGTTTGCTAAAAGCATTTTCAAGCATTTTTAGATTGTTGAAATCGTTCAAATAGACGCAATATTAATAAAAACGAATAATAAAAAATTCGTCGTTTTATGCTGTTTTACGCGTTAAAACGCAGATTAAAACTCAAAACGTGCTGTTTTGCTTAAAATAAGCATTTTCAAGCATTTTAGATCGTTGAAATCGTTCAAATAGAAGCTATTAATAAAAACGAATAATAAAAAAATTTGTCGTTTTATGCTGTTTTACGCGTTAAAACGCAGATTAAAAACTCAAAACGTGCTGTTTTGCTAAAATAATCATTTTCAAGCATTTTAGATCGTTGAAATCGTTCAAATAGACGCAATATTAATAAAAAACGAATAATAAAAATTTCGTCGTTTTTGCTTTTTTTTTCGCGTTAAAACGCAGATTAAAGCTCAAAACTTGCTGTTTTGCTAAAATAAGCATTTTCAAGCATTTTTAGATCGTTGAAATCGTTCAAATAGACGCAATAAAAAAAAACGAATAATAAAAATTCGTCGTTTTTATGCTGTTTTTCGCCGTTAAAACGCAGATTAAAGCTCAAAACGTGCTGTTTTTCCTAAAATAAGCATTTTCAAGCATTTTAGATCGTTGATATCGTTCAAATGACGCAATATTAAAAAGACAAATAATAAATAATTCGTCCTTTTATGCTGTTTTACGCGTTAAAACGCAGATTAAAGCTCAAAACGTGCTGTTTTGCTAAAATAAGCATTTTCAAGCATTTTAAATCGTTGAAATCGTTCAAAAGAAGCAATATTGATAAAAACGAATAATAAAAAAATTTGTCGTTTTATGCTGTTTTACGCGTTAAAACGCAGATTAAAGCTCAAAACGTGCTGTTTTGCTAAAATAAGCATTTTTTAAGCATTTTTAGATCGTTGAAATCGTTCAAATAGAAGCAATATTAATAAAAACAAATAATAAAAATTCGTCGTTTTATGCTGTTTTACGCGTTAAAACGCAGATTAAACTCAAAACGTGCTGTTTTTTCTAAAATAAGCATTTTTCAAGCATTTTGATCGTTGAAATCGTTCAAATAGACGAAATATTAATAAAAACGAATAATAAAAATTTCGTCGTTTTTTTGCTGTTTTACGCGTTAAACGCAGATTAAAACTCAAAAAGTGCTGTTTTGCTAAAATAAGCATTTTCAAGCATTTTGGATCGTTGAAATCGTTCAAATAGAAGCAATATTAATAAAAAACGAATAATAAAAATTCGCCGTTTTATGCTGTTTTTTCGCGTTAAACGCAGATTAAACTCAAAACGTGCTGTTTTGCTAAAATAAGCATTTTCAAGCATTTTAGATCGTTGAAATCGTTCAAATAGACGCAATAAAAATAAAAACGAATAATAAAAATTTCGTCGTTTTTATGCTGTTTTACGCGTTAAAAAGCTGATTAAAAGCTCAAAACGTGCTGTTTTGCTAAAATAAGCATTTTTCAAGCATTTTAGATCGTTGAAATCGTTCAAATAGACGCAATATTAATAAAAACGAATAATAAAAATTTCGTTGTTTTTATGCTGTTTTACGCGTTAAAACGCTGATTAAAACTCAAAACGTGCTGTTTTGCTAAAATAAGCATTTTCAAGCATTTTTAAATCGTTGAAATCGTCCAAATAGACGCAATAAAATAAAAACGAATAATAAAATTTCGTCGTTTTTATGCTGTTTTACGCGTTAAAACGCTGATTAAACTCAAAACGTGCTGTTTTGCTAAAATAAGCATTTTCAAGCATTTTAGATCGTTGAAATCGTTCAAATAGACGCAATATTAATAAAAACGAATAATAAATATTTCGTTGTTTTTATGCTGTTTTTCGCGTTAAAACGCTGATTAAAGCCAAAACGTGCTGTTTTGCTAAAATAAGCATTTTCAAGCATTTTAGATCGTTGAAATCGTTCAAATAGACGCAATATTAATAAAAACGAATAATAAAAAAATTTGTCGTTTTTTTGCTGTTTTACGCGTTAAAACGCAGATTAAAGCTCAAAACGTGCTGTTTTGCTAAAATAAGCATTTTCAAGCATTTTAGATCGTTGAAATCGTTCAAAAAAGACGCAATATTAATAAAAACGAATAATAAAAATTTCGTCCTTTTTTGTTTTACGCGTTAAAAAGCAGATTAAAGCTCAAAACGTGCTGTTTTGCTAAAATAAAACATTTTCAAGCATTTTTTGATCGTTGAAATCGTTCAAATAGACGCAATATTAATAAAAACGAATAATAAAAATTCGTCGTTTTGATGCTGTTTACGCGTTAAAACGCAGATTAAAACTCAAAACGTGCTGTTTTGCTAAAATAAGCATTTTCAAGTATTTTAAATCGTTGAAAGCGTTCAAATGGAAACATATTGATAAAACGAATAATAAAAAAATTTGTCGTTTTATGCTGTTTTACGCGTTAAAACGCAGATTAAACTCAAAACGTGCTGTTTTGCTAAAATAAAGCATTTTCAAGCATTTTAGATCGTTGAAACGTTCAAATAGAAGCAATATTAATAAAAACGAATAATAAAAAATTCGTCGTTTTTTTGCTGTTTTTCGCGTTAAAACGCAGATTAAAAACTCAAAACGTGCTGTTTTGCTAAAATAAGCATTTTCAAGCATTTTTAGATTGTTGAAATCGTTTTAAATAGAACAATATTAATAAAAAAGAATAATAAAAATTTCGTCGTTTTTTGCTGTTTCCCCGTTAAACGCAGGGAAAAAACTCAAAACGTGCTGTTTTGCTAAAAGCATTTTAAGCATTTTAGATCGTTGAAATCGTTCAAATAGACGCAATATTAATAAAAACGAATAATAAAATTCGTCGTTTTATGCTGTTTTACGCGTTAAAACGCAGATTAAAACTCAAAACGTGCTGTTTTGCTAAAATAAGCATTTTCAAACATTTTTTGATCGTTGAAATTGTTCAAATAGACGCAATATTAAAACGAATAATAAAAATTCGTCGTTTTTATGCTGTTTTACCCTTAAAACGCAGATTAAAGCTCAAAACGTGCTGTTTTGCTAAAATAAGCATTTTCAAGCATTTTAGATGGTTGAAATCGTTCAAATAGACGCAATATTAATAAAAACGAATAATAAAAATGTCGTCGTTTTATGCTGTTTTACGCGTTAAAACGCTGATTAAAAACTCAAAACGTGCTGTTTTGCTAAAATAAGCATTTTCAAGCATTTTAGATCGTTGAAATTGTTCAAATAGACGCAATATTAATAAAAACGAATAATAAAAATTTCGTCGTTTTTATGCTGTTTTACGCGTTAAAACGCTGATTAAACTCAAAACGTGCTGCTTTGCTAAAATAAGCATTTTCAAGCATTTTTAGATCGTTGAAATCGTTCAAATAGACGCAATATTAATAAAAAACGAATAATAAAAATTCGTGTTTTTATGCTGTTTACGCGTTAAACGCAGATTAAAGCTCAGAAACGTACGTTTTTTCTAAAATAAGCATTTTCAAGCATTTTAGATCGTTGAAATCGTTCAAATAGACGCAATATTAAAAAAACGAATAAAAAATTTGTCGTTTTTTTGCTGTTTTACGCGTTAAAACGCAGATTAAAGCTCAAAACTCTTTTTTCAAAATAAGCATTTTCAACATTTTAGATCGTTGAAATCGTTCAAATAGAAGCAATATTAAAAAACGAATTAAAATGTTTTTTTTTTTAGTTAAAAACAAATAAAAATAAAACGTTTTTCAAAATAAAATTTTAAATTTTTGTTTAAAAGTTTAAAAAAAAAAAAAAAATTAAAAAACGTGTTTTTTAGCTTTTTAGCTTAAAAAGTTAAATCAAAAGGCTTTTTTAAAAAAGATTTTAAATTTTTGTCGTTAAAAGTTTTGAAGCAAATTAATAAAAACGTTAAAAAAGCATTTTTTCCCTTTTAGCGTTAAACCGTTAAATAAAATGCTTTTTTAAAAAAAAATTTTTTAAAAATTTTTTAAACGTTAAACGTTAAAAGCGCAAATTAAAAAAAATTAAAAAATTTGCTTTTTGCTTTTTTCGTTAAAGGTTAAACCAAAAAAGGGGGAAAAAAATTTTTCCTTTTTTTTTGTTAAACGTTAAAAGTCAAATTTGAAAATAAAAATTTTTTTTTTTTAGTGTTTTTTTCCCTTAAAACGCAATTAAAAAAACGGTTTTTTAAAAAAAGCTTTTTTAAGCATTTTTCCCTTTTCCCAAAAAGCTTTTAAAAAAGAAAAATTAAAAAGCTTTTAGTGTTTTCGTTAAAAAGAGATTTAAAAAAAAACGTTTTTAAAATGTTTTTTGGTTTTTTGCGTTAAACGTTAAATAACGCTTTTTAAAAAAAATTAAAAATTTGGTTTTTTGATTTTCCTTTAAAAAATTTAAATAAAACGGTTTTTAAAAAGCTTTTTGCTTTTAGCGTTAAACGAAAAAAAAAAAAAAAAAGATTAAAAATTGTCTTTTACTTTTTTACGCTTAAAAACGGATTAAAAAAAACTTTTTTCCAAAAAAGCATTTTAAAACTGTTGTTTTGTTAAATAAAAAAAAAATTTTAAAAAAAAATTAAAAAATTGTCTTTTTTTTCTTTTTTAAAAAGGGAAAAAATAAAATCTGTTTTGCTAAAAAATTTTTAAACATTTTTTTAAATCGTTTTTAAAAAGCAAAATTTTAAAAAAAATTTTTTTAAAAAAACGT
>NW_027047589.1:0-13887 GCF_025399875.1 Dalotia coriaria
TTTTTGTTTTTTAAAGTAATTTTTTTTTTTTTTAGCGTTTGCTTAAAAAGCTGTTCTAAAATTTTTTTAAAAAACATTTTCAAAGCATTTTAGATCTTTGAAATGTTCAATGACGCAATATAATAAAAACGAATAATAAAAATCTGTTTTTTATGCTGTTTTACGCGTTAAACGCAGATTAAAGCTCAAAACGTGCTGTTTTGCTAAAATAATCATTTTCAAAACATTTTAGATCGTTTGAAATCGTTCAAATAGAAGCAATATTGATAAAAACGAATAATAAAAATTTCGTCTTTTATGCTGTTTTACGCGTTAAAACGCGATAAAGCTCAAAACGTGCTTTTTGCTAAAATAAGCATTTTCAAAGCATTTTAGATCTTGAAATCGTTTCAAATAGACTAATATTAATAAAAACGAATAATAAAAAAATTCGTCGTTTTTATGCTGTTTTACGCGTTAAAACGCAGATTAAAACTCAAAACGTGCTTTTTGCTAAAATAAACATTTTCAAGCATTTTAAATCGTTGAAATCGTTCAAATAAACGCAATATTAATAAAAACGAATAATAAAAATTTCGTCGTTTTTATCTGTTTTACGCGTTAAAACGCAGATTAAAGCTCAAAACGTGCTGTTTTGCTAAAATAAAGCATTTTCAAGCATTTTAGATCGTTGAACTCGTTCAAATAGAAGCAATATTAATAAAACGAATAATAAAAATTTCGTCGTTTTATCTATTTTACGCGTAAACGCAGATTAAAGCTCAAAACGTGCTGTTTTGCAAATAACATTAACATTTTCAAGCATTTTGAATCGTTGAAATCGTTCAAAATAGTTAAAAAAAATAAAACGAATAATAAAAATTTCGTCGTTTTAGTGTTGTTTTATGCGTTAAAGCGCAGAATAAAGCTCAAAACGTGCTGTTTTGCTAAAATAAGCATTTTCAAGCATTTTAGATCGTTGAAATCGTTCAAATAGAAGCAATATTAATAAAAACGAATAATAAAAATTCGTCGTTTTATGCTGTTTTACGCGTTAAAACGCAGATTAAAGCTCAAAACGTGCTGTTTTGCTAAAATAAGCATTTTCAAGCATTTTAGATCGTTGAAATCGTTCAAATAGACGCAATATTAATAAAAACGAATAATAAAAATTTCGTCGTTTTATGCTGTTTACGCGTCAAAACGCAGATTAAAACTAAAACGTGCTGTTTTGCTAAAATAAGCATTTTCAAGCATTTTAGATCGTTGAAATCGTTCAAATAGAAGCAATATTAATAAAAACGAATAATAAAAATTCGTCGTTTTTATGCTGTTTTACGCGTTAAAACGCAGATTAAAACTCAAAACGTGCTGTTTTGCTAAAATAAGCATTTTCAAGCATTTTAGATCGTTGAAATCGTTCAAATAGACTCAATAAAATAAAAACGAATAATAAAAATTTCGTCGTTTTTATGCTGTTTACCGCGTTAAAACGCAGAATAAAAGCTCAAAACGTGCTGTTTTGCTAAAATAAGCATTTTCAAGCATTTTAGATCGTTGAAATCGTTCAAATAGAAGCAATATTAATAAAAACGAATAATAAAAATTCGTCGTTTTTATGCTGTTTTACGCGTTAAAACGCAGATTACAGCTCAAAACGTGCTGTTTTGCTAAAATAAGCATTTTCAAGCATTTTAGATCGTTGAAATCATTCAAATAGAAGCTATATTAATAAAAACGAATAATAAAAATTTCGTCGTTTTTATGATGTTTTACGCGTTAAAACGCAGATTAAAGCTCAAAACGTGCTGTTTTGCTAAAATAAGCATTTTCAAGCATTTTAGATCGTTGAAATCCGTTCAAATAGACGCAATATTAATAAAAGCCAATAATAAAATTTCGTCGTTTTATGCTGTTTTACGCGTTAAAACGCAGAATAAACTCAAAACGTGCTGTTTTGCTAAAATCACCATTTTCAAGCATTATAGATCGTTGAAATCGTTCAAATAGACGCAATAAAATAAAACGAATAATAAAATTTCGTCGTTTTTATGCTGTTTTACGCGTTAAAACGCAGAATAAAGCTCAAAACGTGCTGTTTTGCTAAAATAAAGCATTTTCAAGCATTTTAGATCGTTGAAATCGTTCAAATAGACGCAATATTAATAAAACGAATAATAAAAATTTAGTCGTTTTTATGCTGTTTACGCGTTAAAACGCAGATTTAAAAGCTCAAAACGATGCTGTTTTGCTAAAATAAGCATTTTCAATCATTTTAGATCGTTGAAATCGTTCAAATAGAGCAATATTAATAAAAACGAATAATAAAATTCGTCGTTTTTATGCTGTTTTACGCGTTAAAACGCAGATAACGTGCTCAAAAACGTGCTCAAAACGTGCTGTTTTGCTAAAATAAGCATTTTCAAGCATTTTAGATCGTTGAAATCGTTCAAATAGACGCAATATTAATAAAACGAATAAGCAGGAATTTCGTGGTTTTATGCTGTTTTACGCGGTTCAAAACTGAATTAAAGCTCAGAACGTGCTGTTTTGCGCAAAACCGGCATTTTTAAGCGTTTTGATCGTTAAATCCATTTGATAGACGCAATGATAATAAAAACGAATAATAAAAAATTTCGTGGTTTTATGTTTTGCGTTAAAGCACGTTAAACGGTAACTGTTTTGCTAAAGTAAAAACAGCATTTTAGATTGGTAATTGTTCAAACCGAAGCAGCCGTAATAAAAAGGCAGATAATAAAAAATTCGTCGTTTTGTACCGTTTTACGCGTTAAAACGCGCAGATTAAAGCTCAAAACGTGCGCTGTTTTGCTAAAGCGGCATTTTGACGTATAGATCGTTGGAAATCGTTCAAATAGACTGTAAGTAAAATAGCGACCAATAAAAATTTCGTCGTTTTATGCTGTTTTACGCGTTAAAACGCAGAGATAATAAAGCTCACAAAACGTGCTTTTGTTTTGCTAAAATAAGCAAGCATTTTTAGATCGTTGAAGTCGTTCAAATAGACGCAATATTAATAAAAACGAATAATAAAGAATTTCGTCGATTTTGTACTATTTCACGCGTTGAAACGCAGATTAAAACAAAACAGTACTGTTTGCTGAAATAAGCATTTCAAGCATTTTAGATCGATTTAAGTGAACAAATGAGCAATAGTAATAAAAACGAATCGTAAAAATTCGTCGTTTTGCCGTAACGAAAGCGATTAAAACGCAGATAACGTGCTCAAAAGCGTACTCAAAACTGTGCTGTGCAAATAAAATTTTCGGCATTTTAGATCGTTGAAATCGTTCAAATGACGCAATATTGTAAAACGAATAATTCAAATTTCGTTGTTTTATGCTGTTTACGCGTTAAAACGCCGATTAAAGCTCAAAACGTGCTGTTTTGCTAAAATGGCATTTTCAAGCATTTTAGATTGTTGAAATTGTTCAAATAGAAGCAATATTGGCAAAACGAATAATAAAATTCGTCACGTTTTATGCTGTTTGCGTTAAACGCAGATTAAAACTCAAAACGCTGTTTGTAGGCAACATTCCGCGCATTTTGGTGTTAAATCGTTCAAATAGGGCGCCGTATTGGCAAAAACAGCGAACAGCCAAAATTTAAGTAGTTTTTGCTGTTTTTGCCGTTCAAAACGCAGATTAAAACTCAAACCGCTGTTTGCTAAAATAAGCATTTCAAGCATTTTAAATCGTTGAAATCGTTCAAATAGAAGCAATATTGATAAAACGAATAATAAAAAAAATTCACGTCACGTTTTATGCTGTTTTGCGTTAAAACGCAGATTAAAAGCTCAAAACGTGCTGTTTTTGCTAAAATGGCATTTTTTTTGCATTTTAAATCGTTAAAAACCCAAAAGAAGCAATATTGGGTAAAAAAGAATAATAAAAATTTTGTCGTTTTTTTGCTGTTTTACCCTTAAAACGAAGAAGCCTTTTTAAAAGTGCTGTTTTGGAAAAAAAGCATTTTCCGGGATTTTTTTTTCGTTGAAATCGTTCAAAATAGAATTTAAAAAAAAAACCAATAATTAAAAAATTTGTCGTTTTATGCTGTTTTTTCGCGTTAAAAAGGGAGGGTTAAAGGGTTAAACGCTGTTTTGCTAAAAAAAAGCATTTTTAAGCATTTTTGATCGCTGAAACCCTTCAAAAAGGGAAACAAATTAATAAAAACGAATAATAAAAAGTCGTTTTTATGCTGTTTTACGCGTTAAAACGCAGATTAAAGCTCAAAACGGGTGTTTTGCTAAAATAAGCATTTTCGCATTTTAGACGTTTAAATCGTTCAAAAGACACAATAAAAATAAAAAAGAATAATAAAAAATTTTTTTTTCGTTTTTTTGCTGTTTTACGCTTTAAAACCCCAGAATAAAGCTCAAAAAAGTGCTGTTTTGCTAAAATAAGCATTTTCAAGCATTTTAGATCGTTGAAATCGTTCAAATAGACGCAAAATGAATAAAAAAAGAATAATAAAAAATTTGCCCTTTTATGTTTTTTTATGCGTTAAACGCAGATTAAAAGCTCAAAAAGTGCTGTTTTGCTAAAATAAGCATTTTCAAGCATTTTAGATCGTTTAAAACGTTCAGAGCAATATTAAAAAAAAACGAATAATCCAAATTTCGCTGTTTTTTTGTTTTTTTACGCGTTAAAAAGCTGATTAAAGCTCAAAAAGTGCCGTTTTTGCTTAAAAAACATTTTCAAGATTTTAGACCCCCGAAACGTTCAAAATTTACGCAATATTAATAAAAAACGAATAATAAAAATTTCCCCCCGTTTTATCCTGTTTTACGCGTTAAAAAGCAGATAAGCTCAAAAAAAGTGCTCAAAACGTGCTTTTTTCCCAAAAAAAGCTTTTCAGCTTTTAAAATCGTTTAAAACGTTCAAATAGACGGGAATAAAAAAAAAAAACGAATAATAAAAAATTTTTGGCCCCTTTTATGCTGTTTTACGCGTTAAAACGCGATTAAAAACTCAAAACGTGCTGTTTTGCTAAAATAAGCATTTTCAAGCATTTTAGATCTTTTTAAATCGTTCAAAAAAGACGGGAAAATTTAAAAAAAAACGAATAATAAAAAATTTTTGCCCTTTTAGTTGTTTTACGCGTTAAAACGCAGATTAAAAACTCAAAAAGTGCTTTTTCCTTTAAAAAAAGCATTTTCAAGCATTTTAGATCGTTAAAAACCTTAAAAGAAGCAATATTAATAAAAAAAGAATAATTAAAAACCCCTCGTTTTAGTGTTTTTTACGCGTTAAAAAAGCAGATAACGGGCCCCCAAAAAGTGGGTCAAACGGCTGTTTTGCTAAAATAACATTTTTCAAGCATTTTAGATCGTTGAAACCCTTCAAATAGACCCCAATATTAATAAAATACGAATAATTTCCCAAAATTTGTTTTTTTTGGGGTTTTACGCGTTAAAAAGCTGATTAAAAACCTTTAAACGTGCTGTTTTTAAAAAAAAGCATTTTCAACATTTTTTGGGTCGTTTTAAATCCTTTCCCAAAAAGACGCAATATTAATAAAAAAAAGAATAATTAAAAAATTCCCTCGTTTTATGCCGTTTTACGCGTTAAACGCAGATTAAAGCTCAAAACGTGCTCTTTTTCTAAAATAAGCATTTTCAAGCATTTTAGATCGTTTAAATCGTTCAAATGGAAGCAATATTAATAAAAACGAATAATAAAAATTCGTCGTTTTATGCTGTTTTACGCGTTAAAACGCAGATTAAAGCTCAAAACGTGCTGTTTTGCTAAAATAATCATTTTCAAGCATTTTAGATCGTTGAAATCGTTCAAATAGACGCAATATTAATAAAAACGAATAATAAAAATTATGCGTTTTATGCTGTTTTACGTGTTAAACGCTGATTAAAGCTCAAAACGTGCTGTTTTGCTATAATAAGCATTTTCAAGCATTTTTAGATCGTTGAAATCGTTCAAATAGAAGCAATATTAATAAAAAGACGAATAATAAAAATTTCGTCGTTTTTATGCTGTTTACGCGTTAAAACGCAGATTAAAGCTCAAAACGTGCTGTTTTGCTAAAATAACATTTTCAAGCATTTTAGATCGTTGAAATCGTTCAAATAGAAGCAATATTAATAAAAACGAATAATAAATCTGTCGTTTTTATGCTGCTTTACGCGTTAAACGCAGATTAAAGCTCAGAACGTGCTGTTTTGCTAAAATAAGCATTTTCAAGCATTTTACATCGTTGAAATCGTTCAAATGGAAGTAATATTAATAAAAACGAATAATAAAAAATTCGTCGTTTTATGCTGTTTTCGTTAAAACGCAGATTAAAATCAAACGTGCTGTTTTGTAAAATAATCATTTTCAACATTTAGATCGTTGAAATGTTCAAAATAGACGCAATATTAATAAAAACGAATAATAAAATTTCGTCGTTTTATGCTGTTTACGCGTAAAACGCAGATTAAAGCTCAAAACGTGCTGTTTTGCTAAAATAAGCATTTTCAAGCATTTTAGATCGTTGAAATCGTTCAAAAGAAGCAATATTAAATAAAACGAATAATAAAAATTCGTCGTTTTATGCTGTTTACGCGTTAAAACGCAGATACGTGCTCAAAAACACGCTCAAAACGTTGCATGTTTTAAAATAAGCATTTTCAAGCATTTTAGATCGTTGAAATCGTTCAAATAGACGCAATATTAATAAAACGAATAATTCAAATTTCGTTGTTTTTATGCTGTTTTACGCGTTAAAACGCGATTAAAGCTCAAAACGTGCTGTTTTGCTAAAAAAGCATTTTCAAGCATTTTAGATCGTTGAAATCGTTCAAATAAACGCAATATTAATAAAACGAATAATAAAATAGTCGTTTTGCTGTTTTACCGTTAAAACGCGTTAAAGTCAAAGGTGCGTTTTGCTAAAAAAATAAGCATTTTCAAGCATTTTAGATCGTGAAATCGTTCAAAAGAGAAAATAACTAAAAACGAATAATAAAAATTTCGTCGTTTTATGCTGTTTTACGCGTTAAACGCAGATTAAAATAAAACGGCTGTTTTGCTAAAATAAGCATTTTCAAGCATTTTAGTCGTTGAAACCGTTCAAAAGACGCAATATTAATAAAAACGAATAATAAAAATTCGTCGTTTTATGCTGTTTTTCGCGTTAAAACGCAGATTAAAAGCTCAAAACGTGCTGTTTTGCTAAAATAAGCATTTTTCAAGCAATTTAAACCGTTGAAATCGTTCAAATAGAAGCAATATTGATAAAAACGAATAATAAAAATTGTTTTATGCGTTTTACGCGTTAAAACGCAGATTAAAGCTCAAAACGTGCTGTTTTGCTAAAAAAAGCATTTTTCAAGCATTTTAGATCGTTGAAATCCCTTCAAATAGACGCAATATTAATAAAAAACGAATAATAAAAATTCGTCGTTTTTATGCTGTTTTACGCGTTAAAACGCAGATTAAAAAGCCTAAAACGTGCTGTTTTTGCTAAAATAAGCATTATCAAGCATTTTAAATCGTTGAAATCGTTCAAATAGAAGCATATTGATAAAAACGAATAATAAAAATTCGTCGTTTTATGCTGTTTTACGCGTTAAAACGCAGATTAAAGTCAAAACGTGCTGTTTTGCTAAAATAAGCATTTTCAAGCATTTTAGATCGTTGAAATCGTTCAAATAG
Organism: Dalotia coriaria; assembly: GCF_025399875.1. Classification (NCBI taxonomy): domain Eukaryota; kingdom Metazoa; phylum Arthropoda; class Insecta; order Coleoptera; family Staphylinidae; genus Dalotia; species Dalotia coriaria. Next base: position 7,650 of record NW_027047589.1, read on the forward strand.
AAGCAATATTAATAAAAACGAATAATAAAAATTGTCGTTTTATGCTGTTTTACCGTTAAAACGCAAAAATTAAAGCTCAAACGTGCTGTTTTGCTAAAATAAGCATTTTCAAGCATTTTAGATCGTTGAAATCGTTTAAATAGAAGCAATATTAATAAAAACGAATAATAAAAATCGCGTTTTATGTGTTTTACGCGTTAAAACGCAGATTAAAGCTCAAAACGCTGTTTTGCTAAAATAAGCATTTTCATGCATTCTAGATCGTTTGAAATCGTTTTTAAAAGAAGCAATATTTAAAAAACGAATAATAAAAATTCGTTTATAATGCTGTTTTACGCGTTAAAACGCGCAGATTAAAGCTCAAAACGTGCTGTTTTGCTAAAATAACATTTTCAAGCATTTTAAATCGTTGAAATCGTTCAAATAGAAGCAAATTGATAAAAAACGAATAATAAAAATTGTCGTTTTTATGCTGTTTTACCGTTAAAACGCGATTAAAGCTCAAAACGTGCTGTTTTGCTAAATAAGCATTTTCAAGCATTTTAGATCGTTGAAATCGTTCAAATAGAAGCAATATTAATAAAAACGAATAATAAAAATTCGTCGTTTTATGCTGTTTTACGCGTTAAAAGCAGATTAAAGCTCAAACTGCGTTTGCTAAAATAAGCATTTTCAAGCATTTTAGACGTTCAAATAGACGCAATAAAATAAAAACGTAATAAAAAATTTTGTCGTTTTTTTGCTGTTTTACGCGTTAAACGCAGAATAAAAGCTCAAACGGGTGTTTGTAAAAAAAGCATTTTTAAGCATTTTAGATCGTTGAAATGTTCAAATAGACGCAATAAAAATAAAAAAAGAATAATAAAAAAATTTCGTGTTTTTATGCTGTTTTTCGCGTTAAAACGCAATTAAAGCTCAAAACGTTGGGTTTTCAAAATAAGCATTTTCAAGCATTTTAGATGTAAAGTTCAAAAGACGCAATATTAATAAAAAAACGAATAAAAATTTCGTCGTTTTATGCTGTTTTTTCGCGTTAAAAAGCGTTAAAGCCCAAAAAGGGTGTTTTACAAAATAAGCATTTTCAACATTTTAGATCGTTGAAATTGTTAAATAACCAGTATTAATAAAAAAAGAATAATAAAAAGTCGTTTTATGCTGTTTTACGCGTTAAAACGCAGATTAAAGCTCAAAACGTGTTGTTTTGCTAAAATAAGCATTTTCAAGCATTTTAGATCGTTGAAATTGTTCAAATAGACGCAATATTAATAAAAACGAATAATAAAAATTCGTCGTTTTATGCTGTTTACGCGTTAAAACGCAGATTAAAAGCTCAAAACGTGCTGTTTTGCTAAAATAAGCATTTTCAAGCATTTTAGATCGTTAAAATCGTTCAAATAGAAGCAATATTAATAAAAAAACGAATAATAAAAATTTCGTCGTTTTTATGCTGTTTTACGCGTTAAAACGCAGATTAAAGCTCAAAACGTGCCGTTTTGCTAAAATAAGCATTTTCAAGCATTTTAGATCGTTGAAATCGTTTAAATAGAAGCAATATTAATAAAAACGAATAATAAAAATTCGTCATTTTATGCTGTTTTAAGCGTTAAAACGCAGATTAAAAGCTCAAAACGTGCTGTTTTGCTAAAATAAGCATTTTCAAGCATTTTAGATCGTTGAAATCGTTAAAATAGAAGCAATATTAATAAAAACGAATAATTAAAAATACGTCGTTTTTATGCTGTTTTACGCGTTAAAACGCAGATTAAAAGCTCAAAACGTGCTGTTTTGCTAAAATAAGCATTTTCAAGCATTTTAGATCGTTGAAATCGTTCAAATAGAAGCAATATTAATAAAAAACGAATAATAAAAATTCGTCGTTTTATGCTGTTTTACGCGTTAAAACGCAGATTAAAGCTCAAAACGTGCTGTTTTGCTAAAATAAGCATTTTCAAGCATTTAGATCGTTGAAATCGTTCAAATAGACGCAATATTAATAAAAACGAATAATAAAAATTTTCATGTTTTATGCTGTTTTACGCGTCAAAACGCAGATTAAAGCTCAAAACGTGCTGTTTTGCTAAAATAAGCATTTTCAAGCATTTTAGATCGTTGAAATCGTTCAAATAGAAGCAATATTAATAAAAACGAATAATAAAAATGCGTCGTTTTTATGCTGTTTTACGCGTTAAAACGCAGATTAATACTCAAAACGTGCTGTTTTGCTAAAATAAGCATTTTCAAGCATTTTAGATCGTTGAAATCGTTCAAATAGACTCAATAAAAATAAAAACGAATAATAAAAATTTCGTCGTTTTTAAGCTGTTTTACGCGTTAAAACGCAGAATAAAGCTCAAAACGTGCTGTTTTGCTAAAATAAGCATTTTCAAGCATTTTAGATCGTTGAAATCGTTCAAATAGATTTCAAATTATTAATAAAAAAATAAAAAAATTCGTCGATTTTATGCTGCTTTACGCGTTAAAACGCAGATTAAAAGCTCAAAACGTGCTGTTTTGCTAAAATAAGCATTTTCAAGCATTTTAGATCGTTGAAATCGTTCAAATAGAAGCAATATTAATAAAAAACGAATAATAAAAATTCGTCGTTTTATGCTGTTTTACGCGTTAAAACGCAGATTAAAGCTCAAAACGTGCTGTTTTGCTAAAATAAGCATTTTCAAGCATTTTAGTCGTTGAAATCGTTCAAATAGAAGCAATATTAATAAAAACGAATAATTAAAAATTTCGTCGTTTTTTTGCTGTTTTACGCGTTAAAACGCAGATTAAAGCTCAAAACGTGCTGTTTTGCTAAAATAAGCATTTTCAAGCATTTTAGATCGTTGAAATCGTTCAAATAGAAGCAATATTAATAAAAACGAATAATAAAAATTCGTCGTTTTTATGCTGTTTACGCGTTAAAACGCAGATTAAACTCAAAACGTGCTGTTTTGCTAAAATAAGCATTTTCAAGCATTTTAGATCGTTGAAATCGTTCAAATAGACCAATAAATAAAAACGAATAATAAAAATTTCGTCGTTTTTATGCTGTTTTACGCGTCAAAACGCAGATAAAGCTCAAAACGTGCTGTTTTGCTAAAATAAGCATTTTCAAGCATTTTAGATCGTTGAAATCGTTCAAATAGAAGCAATATTAATAAAAAGTAATAAAAATCGTCGTTTTATGCTGTTTTACGCGTTAAAACGCAGATTAATACTCAAAACGTGCTGTTTTGCTAAAATAAGCATTTTCAAGCATTTTAGATCGTTGAAATCGTTCAAATAGACTCAATAAAATAAAAACGAATAATAAAAATTTCGTCGTTTTTAGCTGTTTTACGCGTTAAAACGCAGAATAAAGCTCAAAACGTGCTGTTTTGCTAAAATAAGCATTTTCAAGCATTTTAGATCGTTGAAATCGTTCAAATAGACGCAATATTATAAAAAATAATAAAAAATTCGTCGTTTTTATGCTGTTTACGCGTTAAAACGCAGATTAAAACTCAAACGTGCTGTTTTGCTAAAATAAGCATTTTCAAGCATTTCGATCGTTGAAATGTTCAAATAGACTCAATAAAATAAAACGAATAATAAAATTTCGTCGTTTTATGCTGTTTTACCTTAAAAGGGTTAAATCAAAACTGCTGTTTTGCAAAATAAGCATTTTCAACATTTTAGATCGTTTCCAAATAGAGCAATATTAATAAAAAATAATAAAAATTTTGTCGTTTTTTTGCTGTTTTACGCGTAAAACGCGATTAAAAAAAATTGTTTTGCTAAAATAAAAAAATTTTCAAGCATTTTAGATCGTTGAAAACGTTCAAATAAAAATTAAAAAAAAATAATAAAAAATTTGTTTTTATTCTTTTTAAAAGCGTTAAAAAGATTTTCAAAAAGATCGTTTTTTAAAAATAAATTTTAAATTTTTTAAATTTTAAAAAATTTTTTAAAAAGGTTTTATTTATAAAAAATAAAAAAAACGTCGTTTTTGCCCAAAAACTTAAAAACAATTAAAACTAAAGTCTTTTTAAAAAAAAAATTTTAAATTTTTTTCGTTAAAACGTTTAAAGCTAATAAAAAAAAATTAAAAAACCTCTTTTTTGCTTAAAAAAGTTAAAATTTAAAAGGCTTTTTTAAAAAAGATTTTAAATTTGTCGTTAAAATTTTTTAGCTAAAAAAATAAAAAAGGGTTTAAAAAAAGCTTTTTTAGCTTTTTTTTCCCTTAAAATCCAAATAAAAAAAATTTTTTAAAAAAATTTTTTGCTTTTAAACGTTAAACGTTAAAAACGCAAATTAATAAAAAACGTTAAAAATTTGCTTTTTAGCTTTTGCGTTAAAACCCTTAAATAAAACGGCTTTTTTTAAAAAAAAATTTTAAGATTTTAATCGACGTTAAAAACGAATAAAATAAAACGTAAAAAAAATTTCGCGTTTTAGTGTTTTAGCCAAAACCGCAATTAATAAAAAGGTTTTTAAAAAACTTTTAAACTTTTTTGGGGAAACGTTAAATAACCAATTTTTTAAAAAAGATTAAAAATTTGTCGTTTTATTTTTTTCTTAAAATATTAAAAAAAAAAAAATTTTTTTAAAAAAACTTTTAAATTTTGCGTTGAAAGCAAATAAAAATTTTAAAAAAGTTAAAATTTGTTTTTTTTTTCTTTTTTGCGTTTAAAAAACAATTTAAAAACCAAAAAAAATTTTTTTTAAAAAAAGCTTTTAAGCTTTTGCGTTAAACGTTAAATAAAACTTTTTAAAAAAAAAAAATTTGGCTTTTAGTGTTTTACCGTTAAAACCCAAAAAATAAAACGGTTTTTTAAAAAAAAGCTTTTAAGCTTTTTACGTTAAACGTTAAATAAACTTTTAAAAAAGTTAAAAAGCTTTTTTTGTGTTTTTTTCCCTTAAAAGCAATTAAAAAAAGGGTTTTTAAAAAAAAAGCTTTTAAAAAAATTTTTGCGTTAACCGTTAAATAAAGCTTTAATAAAAAAAATTTAAAATTATCGTTTTTAAAAGCGTTTTTTAAAACGAATTAAAAAAAATTGTGTTTTTGTAAAAAAAAAAATTTTAAGCTTTTTTAACGGAAAGTTAAAGGCTTTTAATAAAAAAAGAATTTAAAAAAAAGTCGTTTTTATGTTTTTACGCTTAAAAAGGGTTAAAAAAAAATTTTTTTTTTTGCTTAAGCTTTTAAGCATTTTTTAAAGGAAAGTTCTGCCAAAAAAAAAATTTAAAAAAATTAAAAAAATCGTTTTATGGTTTTTTAAAACGAAATAAAAACTGGTGCTGTTTTTCAAAAAAGCATTTTAAGCTTTTTTAACGTTGTGTTAAAAAAAGACGCAAAATTTTAAAAAAAACGTAATAAAAAATTTTTTTTAGGTTTTTTTTCGGTTTAAATGCTGTTTTTCTTTTAAAAAGCTTTTAAGCTTTTAGTCGTTTGTTAAATAACAAAATTTTAAAAAAAAAATTTAAAAAATTTTTTTTTTTTTTTAAAACGAATTAAAACTCCTGCTGTTTTAAAAAAAATTTTCAAGCTTTTTTGTTTTAAACTTAAATGGAATTTAAAAAAACGAATAATAAAAAACGGTTTTTTTTTTTCGCGTTAAAAACTGTTAAAACTAAAACGCTGTTTTGCTAAAAAAGCTTTTTAAACATTTTAACTTTTTTAAAACGTTAAATGGCCAAATTAAAAAAACTAATAAAAAATTTTTTATCTGTTTTTGCTTAAAAGCGTTAAAACCAAAAGGGGTTTTAAAATTTTTTTTTAAACATTTTAGATTTAAATCGTTAAATCCTTTAATAAAAACAATAATAAAAAAAAATTTTTTTTTTTGTTTTTCCCTTAAAAAGCGATTTAAAACTCAAAACTTTCTTTTTTAAAAAAAAAAGCATTTTCAAGCATTTTAAACTTAAATCGTTCAAATAGAGCAATATTAATAAAAAAAATAATAAAAATTCGTCTTTTTATTTTTTCCCTTAAACCCGAAAACCAAAACGTGCTGTTTTTCTAAATAAACATTTTAAGCTTTTAGATCGTTGAAATCGTTAAATAAAAAAATTTTAAAAAAAACGAAAAAAAAATTTTTTATTTTTCTTTTTTTCCCAAAAGAAAAAACTAAAAGTTTTTTTTAAAAAAAAACATTTTAAATTTTAATCGTTAAATCGTTAAAAAAAATATAATAAAAAAAAAAATTCTGTTTTTTTTTTTTACCCTTAAAAGGTTTTGCTAAAAGTTGTTTTTAAAATAAATTTT
>NW_027047590.1:0-13883 GCF_025399875.1 Dalotia coriaria
TTTTTTTTTTTTTTTTTTTTTTTTTTTTTTTTTTTTTTTTTTTTTTTTTTTTTTTTTTTTTTTTTTTTTTTTTTTTTTTTTTTTTTTTTTTTTTTTTTTTCGTTTTAAATGTTTTTGCTTTTTGAGATTAAACTCAAAACGTGCGGGTTTTTCTAAAATAAGCATTTTCGCATTTTAGATCGTTGAAACGTTCAAATAGACGCAATATTAATAAAAACGAATATTTAAAAAATTGTCGTCTTTTATGCTGTTTACCGCGTTAAAACGCAGATAAAGCCTCAAAACGTGCTGTTTTGCTAAAATAAGCATTTTCAAGCATTTTAGATCGTTGAAATCGTTCAAAAGAAGCAACATTATCAAAACGAATAATAAAAATTCGTCGTTTTATGCGTTTTACGCGTTAAAACGCAGATTAAAGCTCAAACGCGTGTTTTGCTAAACAAGCATTTTCGCATTAAGATCGTGAAATCGTTCAAAAGAGCATATTAATAAAAAACGAATATAAAAATTTCGTTTATGTGTTTACGCTTAAACGCAGATAAGCTCAAAACGTGTGTTTTGCTGTCAAGCATTTTAAGCATTTAGATCGTTGAAATCGTTTAAAAGAAGCATATTAATAAAAACAATAATAAAATTCGTCGTTTTATGCTGTTTTACGCGTTAAAAACGCAGATTAAAGCTCAAAACGTGCTGTTTGCTTTAAAATAAGCATTTTCAAGCATTTTAGATCGTTGAAATCGTTCAAATAGACGCAATAAAAACAGATAACTAAAAATTTCGTCGTTTTATGCTGTTTAGCGATCAAGCCTGAATTAAAAGCTCAAACGTGCTGTTTGCTAAAATAGCTTTATTTTTCAAGCATTTTGGATCGTTGAAATCGTTCAAATAGAAGCAATATTAATAAAACGAATAATAAAATTTGTCGTTTTATGCTGTTTTACACTTGTTAAAACGCAATTAAAACTCAAAACGTGCTGTTTTGCTAAAATAAAGCATTTTCAAGCATTTTTAGATCGTTGAAATCGTTCAAATAGACGCAATAAAAATAAAAACGAATAATAAAATTTCGTCGTTTTTTATGCTGCTGTTTACGCGTGAAAACGCAGAATAAAACTCAAAAACGTGCTGTTTTGCTTCAAAATAAGCATTTTCAAGCATTTTAGATCGTTGAAAAATCGTTCAAATAGAAGCCAATATTAATAAAAAACGAATAACAAAAAAATCGTCGCATGCTGTTTTACGCGCCCGTTAAAACGCAGATTAAAGCTCAAAAACATTACCATTTTTGCTAAAATAAGCACATTTTCAGAAGCATTTTAGATCGTTGAAATCGTTCAAATAGACGCAATAAAAATAAAAAAACGAATAATAAAAATTTCGTCGTTTTTATGCTGTTTTACGCGTTAAAACGCCAGAATAAAGCTCAAAACGTGCTGTTTTGCTAAAATAAGCATTTTCAAGCATTTTAGATCGTTGAAATCGTTCAAATAGACACCAATATTACTAAAAACGAATAATAAAAATTTCGTCGTTTTTATGCTGTTTTACGCGTTAAAACGCAGATTAAGCTCAAAACGTGCTGTTTTGCCCCAAAATAAGCATTTTTCAAGCATTTTTAGATCGTTGAAATCGTTAGGCGAGAAACAATATTAATAAAAACGGAATATGCAAAAAATTCGTCGTTTTATGTGCTGTTTTACGCGTTAAAACGCAGATTAAAGCTCAAAACGTGCTGTTTTGCTAAAATAAAGCATTTTCAAGCATTTTAGATCGTTGAAATCGTTCAAATAGAAGCAATATTGTGTAAAAACGAATAATAAAAAATTCGTCGTTTTTATGTATTTTTACGCGTTAAAACGCAGATTAAAACTCAAAACGTGCTGTTTTGCTTAAAATAAACATTTTCAAGCATTTTAGATCGTTGAAATCGTTCTAAAATAGACGCAATATTGTAAAACGAATAATAAAAATTTCGTCGTTTTTATACTGTTTTACGTCAAAACGCAGATTAAAATACTGCGAAACGCTGTTTTGCTAAAATAAGCATTTTCAAGCATTTTGAGTCGTTGAAATCGTTCAAATAGAAGCAATATTAATAACAAACGAATAATAAAAAATTTGTCGTTTTTATGCTGTTTTTACGCGTTAAAACGCAGATTAAAACTCAAAACGTGCTGTTTTGCTAAAATAAGCATTTTCAAGCATTTTTTTAGATCGTTGAAATCGTTCAAATAAGACGCAATAAAAATAAAAAACGAATAATAAAAAGAATTTCGTCGTTTTTTTATGCTGTTTTACGCGTAGCTTGCCAGAATAAAGCTCAAGCATGCTTTTGCTAAAACGCAGCATTTTTCAGCATTTTAGATCGTTGAAATCGTTCAAATACGAAGCAATATTAGCAAAACGAATAACAAAAAAATCGTCGTTTTTTATGCGCTTGTTTTACGCGTTAAAACGCAGATTAAACTCAAAACATTAACTGTTTTGCTAAAATAAGCATTTTTCAAACATTTTAGATCGTTGAAATCGTTCAAATAGACGCAATAAAATAAAAACAAATTAATAAAAAGAATTTCGTCGTTTTTATGCTGTTTTACGCGTTTAAACGCGGAATAAAACTCAAAAGGCTTGTGCTGTTTTTGCTAAAATAAGCATTTTCAAGCATTTTAGATCGTTGAAATCGTTCGGAAATAGACGCAATATTAATAAAAACGAATAATAAAATTTCGACGAACATAACATTTTTACCACGCGTTAAAACGCAGATTAAAGCTCAAGCGTGCTGTTTTTTGCTAAAATGAAGCATTTTCAAGCATTTTAGATCGTTGGGAAATCGTTCAAAAATAGAAGCAATATTAATAAAAACGATTAATAAAATTCGTCGTTTTTATGCTGTTTTACGCGTTAAAAACGCCAGATTAAAGCTCAAAACGTGCTGTTTTGCACAAAATAAGCATTTTCAGAAGCATTTTAGATCACGTTGAAATCGTTCAAATAGGCCGCAATATTAATAAAAACGAATAATAAAATTTCGTCGTTTTTTTATGCTGTTTTACGCGTTAAAACGCTGATTGAAGCTCAAAACGTGCTGTTTTTGCTAAAATAAGCATTTTCAAGCATTTAGATCGTTAAGAAATCGTTCAAATAGACGCAATAATGTAAAACAGATAATAAAAAAATTCGTCATTTTTATGCTGTTTAAACGTTAAAACACATGAATTAAAGCTCAAAACGTACTGTTAATACTAAAATAAGCATTTTTCAAGCATTATAGATCGTCCGAAATCGTTCAAATAGAAGCAATATTAATAAAAACGAATAATAAAATTTCGTCGTTTTTTATGCTGTTTACGCGTTAAAACGCAGATTAAAGCTCAAAACGTGTTGTTTTGCTAAAATAAGCATTTCAAGCATTTTAGATCGTTGGAAATCGTTTAAAATGAAACAATATTAACCAAAAACGAATAATAAAAAAAGATTCGTCGTTTTTCTGCTGTTTTTACGCGTTAAACGCCAGATTAAAACTCAAAACGTGCTGTTTTGCTAAAATGGCATTTTAAGCATTTTTAGATCGTTGAAATCGTTCAAATGAGAAGCAATATTATTAATAAAAACGAATAATAAAAAATTCGTCGTTATTATGCTGTTTTACGCGTCAAACGCCAGATTAAAAGCTCAAAACGTGCTGTTTTGCTAAAATATGCATTTTCAGCATTTTTAGATGGTTGGAAATCGTTCAAATAGACGCAATAAAAATATGTAATAAATTTCGTCATTTTATGCTGTTTTACGCGATAAAACGCAGATTAAAGCTGAAAACGTACTGCTTTGCTAAATAAGCATTTTCAAGCATTTTAGATCGTTGAAATCGTTCAAATAGACGCAATATTAATAAAAACGAATAATAAAAATTTCGTCGTTTTTATGCTGTTTTGCACGCGTTAAAACGCAGATTCAAAGCTCAAAACGTGCTGTTTTGCTAAAATAAGCATTTTCAAGCATTTTAGATCGTTGAAATCGTTCCAAATAGAAACAATATTAATAAAACGAACAATAAAGATTACGTCGTTTTATGCTGTTTTACGCGTTAAAACGCAGATTAAAGCTCAAAACGTGCTGTTTTAACAGTAGCAACGCAAGCATTTAGATCGATTGAAATCGTTCAAATAGACGCAATAAAAATAAAAACGAATAATAAAATTTCGTCGTTTTTTATGCTGTTTTACGCGTTAAAACGCTGAATAAAAGCTCAAAACATTGTATTTTAACAAAATAGGCATTTTCAAGCATTTTAGATCGTTGAAATCGTTCAAAATAGACGCAATATTAATAAAAACGAATAATAAAATTTTGTCGTTTTTTATGCTGTTTTACGCGTTAAACGCAGATTAAAAGCTCAAAACGTGCTGTTTTGCTAAAATAAGCATTTTCGAGCATTTTAGATCGTTGAAATCGTTCAAATAGAAGCAATATTAATAAAACGAATAATAAAATTCGTCATTTTATGCTGTTTTACGCGTTAAAACGCAGATTAAAGCTCAAAACGTGCTGTTTTGCTAAAATGAGCATTTTCAAGCATTTTAGATCGTTGAAATCGTTCAAATAGACGCAATATTAATAAAAACGAATAATAAAAATTTCGTCGTTTTATGTGCTTTTGTTTTACGCGCGTTAAAACGCAGATTAAGCTCAAAACGTGCTTTTGTTTTTGCTGGAAATAAAGCATTTTCAAACATTGTAGATCGTTGAAATCGTTCCAAATAGAAATGGCAATGACAAAACGAATAATAAATTCGTCGTTTTTTATGCTGTTTACGCGTTAAAACGCAGATTAAAAGCTCAAAACGTGCTGTTTTGCTAAAATAAAAGCATTTTTCAAGAAGCATTTTTAGATCGTTGAAATCGTTCCAAATAGACGCAATAAAATAAAAACGAATAATAAAGAATTTCCGATGCGTTTTTATGCTGTTTTACGCGTTAAACGCTGAATAAAGCTGAAAAGCATACTGTTGCTAAAATAAACATTTTCAAGCATTTTAGATCGTTGAAATCACGTTCCGGAAATAGACGCAATATTAATAAAAACGAATAATAAAGACACGTCCGTTTTTTATGCTGTTTTGCGTTAAAACGCTGATTAAAGCTCAAAACGTGCTGTTTTGCTAAAATAAGCATTTTCAAGCCATTTTAGATCATTGAAATCGTTCCAAATAGAAGCAATATTAATAAAAACGAATAATAAAAAAAAATTCGTCGTTTTATGCTGTTTTACGTGTTAAAACGGAGATTTAAGCTCAAAATATATTATATCGTTAGTGAAATCGTTCAAATAGACGCAATATTAATAAAAAACGAATAATAAAAATTTCGTCGTTTTTATGCTGTTTTACGCGTCAAAACGCAGATTAAAGAAGCTCAAAACGTGCTGTTTTTGCTAAAATAAGCATTTTCAAGCATTTTTAGATCGTTGAAATCGTTCAAATAGAAGCAATATTAATAAAAACGAATAATAAAATTCGTGTTTTTATGCTGTTTTACGCGTTAAAACGCAGATTAAAGCTCAAAACGTGCTGTTTTGCTAAAATAAGCATTTTCAACATTTTAGATCGTTGAAAGGTTCAAAAAAAGACGCAATAAAAATAAAAAAAGAATTAAAAAAACGTCGTTTTTTTTGCTGTTTTTTCTCGTTAAAACCCGAATAAAGCCCAAATGTGCTGTTTTGTTAAAATAAGCATTTTCAAGCATTTTAGAACGTTGAAATCCCTTCAAATGCGCAATATTAATAAAAAAGAATAATAAAAAATTTCGTGTTTTTAGCTGTTTTCGCGTTCGCGATTAAACTCAAAAAGTGCTGTTTTGCTAAAATAAGCATTTTAAGCATTTTAATCGTTGAAATCGTTCAAATGAACAATATTTAAAAAAAACAATAATAAAAAAATTTGTCGTTTTTGCTTTTTACGCGTTAAAAGGGAGTTAAAACCAAACCTTTTTGCTAAAATAAGCATTTTTTAAGCATTTAGATCGTTGAAATCGTTCAAATAGACGCAATAAAAAAAAAAAAAAAAATTTCTCGTTTTTATGCTGTTTACGCGTTAAAACCGAATAAACCAAACTGTTTTTGCTTAATATTTTCAAGCATTTTAATCGTTGTTTTCAAATAGACCTTAATTAAAACGAATAAAAAAATTTCGTCGTTTTTTATGCTGTTTTGCGTTAAAACGCAGATTAAAACTCAAAACGTGCTGTTTTTTCTAAAATAAGCATTTTCAAGCATTTTAGATCGTTGAAATCGTTCAAATAGAACTATTAATAAAAACAATAATAAAAAAATTTGTCGTTTTTATGCTGTTTTACGCGTTAAAACGCAGATTAAAATAAAACGTGCTGTTTTGCTAAAATAAAGCATTTTCAAGCATTTTTAGATGGTTGAAATCGTTCAAATAGACGCAATATTAATAAAAACGAATAATAAAAATTTCGTCGTTTTTATGCCCATTTTACGCGTTAAACGCAGATTAAAGCTCGGCGTGCTGTTTTGCTAAAATAGCATTTTCAAGCATTTTTAGATCGTTGAAATCGTTCAAATAGAAGCAATATTAATAAAAACGAATAATAAAAATTCGTCGTTTTTATGCTGTTTTTTACGCGTTAAAACGCAGATTAAAAACTCAAAACGTGCGTTTTGCTAAAATATAAAAGCATTTTCAAGCATTTTAGATCGTTGAAATCGTTCAAATAGACGCAATAAAATAAAAACGAATAATAAAAAATTTCGTGGTGCGCACATGCTTTCTGTTTTTGCAGATTAAAACGCAGAATAAAACTCAAAACGTGCTGTTTTGCTAAAATAAGCATTTTCAAAGCATTTTGAATCCCGTTGAAATCGTTCAAATAGACCAGTAATAAAAACGAATAATAAAATTTTTAAGTGGTTTTATGCTGTTTTACGCGTTAAACGCTGATTAAAGCTCAAGCATTAACATTTTGCTAAAATAACATTTTCAAGCATTTAGATCGTTGAAATCGTTCAAAATAGAAGCAAAATTAATAAAACAAATAGCCAAAATTCGTCGTTTTATGCTGTTTTACGCGTTAAAACGCAGATTAAAACTAAAACGTGCTGTTTTGCCAAAATAAGCATTTTCAAGCATTTTAGATCGTTGAAATCGTTCAAATAGACGCAATATTAATAAAAACAGATAATAAAAATTCGTCGTTTTTTATACTTTGTTTTACGCGTCAAAACGCAGATTAAAGCTCAAAACGTGCTGTTTTGCTAAAATAAGCATTTTCAAGCATTTTAGATCGTTGAAATCGTTCAAAATAGAAGCAATATTAATAAAAACGAATAATAATAAAAAATTCGTCGTTTTTATCTTTGTTTTACGCGTTAAAGGCAGATTAAAACTCAAAACGTGCTGTTTTGCTAAAATAAGCATTTTTAAAGCATTTTTAGATCGTTGAAATCGTTCAAATGAGGCGCAATATTAATAAAAACGAATAATAAAAAGGCTGCGTCGTTTTTATGCTGTTTTACGCTAAAAACGCAGATTAAAAGCTCAAAACGCGATGCTGTTTTGCTAAAATAAGCATTTCAAGCATTTTTTAGATCGTTGAAGTGTTCAAATAGACGCAATAAAAATAAAAAACGAATAGTAAAAATTTCGTCGTTTTTTTATGCTGTTTTACGCGTTAAATCGCAGAATAAAGCTCAAAACGTGCTGTTTTCGCTAAAATATAAGCATTTTCAAGCATTTAGATCGTTGAAATCGTTCAAATAGACGCAATAATGTAAAAACGAATAATAAAAATTTCGTCGTTTTGCTGTTTTACGCGTTAAACGCAGATTAAAAAGCTTTCAAACGTGCTGTTTTGCTAAAATAAGCATTTTCAAGCATTTAGATCGTTTGAAATCGTTCAAATAGAAGCAATATTAATAAAACGAATAATAAAAAATTCGTCGTTTTATGCTGTTTTACGCGTTAAACGCAGATTAAAACTCAAAACGTGCTGTTTTGCTAAAATAAGCATTTTCAAGCATTTTAGATCGTTGAAATCACGTTTACGTTCAAATAGACGCAATAAAAATAAAAACGAATAATAAAAATTTCGTCGTTTTTTTATGCTGTTTTACGCGCGTTAAACGCAGAATAAAGCTCAAAACATTAACATTTTTGCTAAAATAAGCATTTTCAAGCATTTTAGATCGTTGAAATCGTTCAAAATAGACGCAATATTAATAAAAAACGAATAATAAAAATTTCGTCGTTTTTATGCTGCATTTTACGCGTTAAAACGCTGATTAAAACTCAAAACGTGCTTTGTTTTGCGCTAAAATAAGCATTTTCAAGCATTTTAGATTTGAAATCGTTCAAACAGAAGCAAAATTAATAAAAACAAATAATAAAAATTCGTCGTTTTTTTATGCTGTTTTTGCGCGTTAAAACGCAGATTTAAAGCTAAAAAACGTGCTGTTTTGCTAAAATAAAAGCATTTTTCCAAGCATTTTTTAGATCGTTGAAAGGCGTTCAAACCGAGCACGTATTAATAAAAACGAATAATAAAAATTCGTCGTTTTTATGCTGTTTTACGCGTCAAAACGCAGATTTAAAGCTCAAAACGTGCTGTTTTGCTAAAATAAGCATTTTTCAAGCATTTTTAGATACGTTGAAATCGTTCAAATAGAAGCAATATTAATAAATCGAATAATACAAAAAATTGTCGTTTTTATGCTGTTTACGCGTTAAAAACGCAGATTAAAGCTCAAAAACGTGCTGTTTTGCCTAAAATAAAGCATTTTCAAGCATTTTTTAGATCGTTGAAATCGTTCCAAATAGAAGCAATATTAATAAAAACGAATAATAAAAAATTCGTCGTTTTATGCTTTTGTTTTACGCGTTAAAACGCAGATTAAAGCTCAAAACGATGCTGTTTTGCTAAAATAAAAGCATTTTCAAGCATTTTAGATCGTTGAAATCGTCAAATAGACATAATATTAATAAAACGATTAATAAAAATTTCGTCGTTTTTATGCTGTTTTACGCGTTAAAACGCAGATTAAAACTCAAAACGATGCTGTTTTGCTAAAATAAGCATTTTTCAGCATTTTAGATCGTTAAAATCGTTCAAATAGAAGCAATATTAATAAAAAACGAATAATAAAAAAATTCGTCACGTTTTTTATGCTTTGTTTTACGCGTTAAAACGCAGATTAAAAGCTCAAAACGTGCTGTTTTGCTAAAAATAAAGCATTTTCAAGCATTTTTTAGATCGTTGAAATCGTTCAAATAGACGCAATAAAAATATAAAACGAATATTAAATTTTGTCGTTTTTTATGCTGTTTTACGCGTTAAAACGCAGAATAAAGCTCAAAACGTGCTGTTTTGCTAAAATAAGTATTTTCAAGCATTTTTAGATCGTTGGAAATACGTTCAAATATAGGCGCAATATTAATAAAAAGCGAATAATGAAAAATTGCGTCGTTTTTATGCTGTTTTACGCGTTAAAACGCAGATTAAAGCTCAAAACGTGCTGTTTTGCTAAAATAGCATTTTCAAGCATTTTAGATCGTTGAAATCGTTCAAATAGACGCAATATTATTAAAAACGAATAGCCAAAAATTCGTCGTTTTATATGATGTTTTACGCGTTAAAACGCGGATTAAAATCAAAACGTGCTGTTTTGCTAAAATAAGCATTTTCAAGCATTTTAGATTGTTGAAAATCGTTCAAATAGACGCAATATTAATAAAACGAATAATAAAATTTCCGTCGTTTTATGCTGTTTACGCGTTAAAAACGCAGATTAAAACTCAAAACATTTGTGCTGTTTTGCTAAAATAAGCATTTTAAAGCATTTTAGATCGTTGAAATCGTTCAAATGGACGCAATATAAATATAAAACGAATAATAAAAATTTCGTCGTTTTTTTATGCAGTTTTACGCGTTAAAAACGCAGATTAAAAGAAACTCAAAACGTGCTGTTTTGCTAAAATAAGCATTTTCAAGCGCGATCGTTGAAATCACGTTCAAATAGACGCGCAATAAAAATAAAAAACGAATAATAAAATTTCCGTCGTTTTTTATGCTGTTTACGCGTTAAAACGCAGAATAAAGCTCAAAACGTGCTGTTTTAACAAAATAAGCATTTTCAAGCATTTTAGATCGTTGGAAATCGTTCAAATAGACGCAATATTAATAAAAACGAATAATAAAAATTTCCCAAGTCGTTTTATGCTGTTTTACTTGTTAAAACGCAGATTAAAAACTCAAAACGTGCTGTTTTGCTAAAATAAGCATTTTCAAGCATTTTTAGATCGTTAGAAATCGTTCAAATAGAAGCAATATTAATAAAAACAGGCAATAAAAAATTCGTCGTTTTTATGCTGTTTTACGCGTTAAAACGCAGATTAAAACTCAAAACGTGCTGTTTTGCTAAAATAAGCATTTTAAAGCATTTTAGATCGTTGAAATCGTTCAATAGACGCAATACAAAATAAAACGAATAATAAAATTTCGTCGTTTTTATGCTGTTTTACGCGCGTTAAAACGCAGAATAAAGCTCAAAAACGTGCTGTTTTGCTAAAATAAGCATTTTCAAGCATTTTTAGATCGTTGAAATCGCGTTCAAAATAGACGCAATATTAATAAAAAACGAATATGTAAAAATTTCGTCCGTTTTTTATGCTGTTTTACGCGTTAAAACGCTGATTAAAGCTCAAAACGTGCCGAACTTTGCTAAAATAAAGCACATTTTCAAAAGCATTTTTTTAGATCGTTGAAATCGTTCAAATAGAAGCAAAATTAATAAAACAAATAATAAAAATTTGTCGTTTTTATGCTGTTTTTACGCGTTAAAACGCAGATTAAAACTCAAAACGTAGCATTTTGCTAAAATAAGCATTTTCAAGCATTTTTAGATCGTTGAAATCGTTCCAAATAGACGCAATATTAATAAAAACAGATAATAAAAATTCGATAGTTTTATGCTGTTTTACGCGTTAAAACACTAGATTAAAAGCTCAAAACGTGCTGTTTTGCTAAAATAAAAGCATTTTCAAGCATTTTTAGATCGTTGAAATCCGTTCAAATAAAGCAATATTAATACAAAATCGAATAATAAAAAAATTGTCGTTTTATGCTGTTTTGCGCGTTAAAACGCAGATTAAAGCTCAAAACGTTGCTGTTTTTGCTAAAATCGCATTTTCAAGCATTTTAGATCGTTGAAATCGTTCAAATACGAGCAATATTAATAAAAACGAATAATAAAAATTCGTCGTTTTTATGCTGTTTTTTTACGCGTTAAAACGCAGATTAAGAAAACTCAAAACGTGCTGTTTTGCTTTAAAATAAGCATTTTCAAGCATTTTAGATCGTTGAAATCGTTCAAATAGACGCAATATTATTAATAAAAACGAATAATGTCGCCGTCGTTTTTTATGTATTTTACGCGTTAAAACGCAGATTAAAGCTCAAAACGTGCTGTTTTGCTAAAATAAGCATTTTTTCAAGCTGTTACTTTTCAAGCATTTTAGATCGCTGGAAATCGTTCACAAATAAAGACGCAATATTAATATAAAACGAATAATAAAAAATTTTCGTTTTATGTTGCTCTTACGCGTTAAAACGCAGATTAAAGCTCAAACGTGCTGTTTAGCTAAAAAATAAGCATTTTCAAGCATTTTAGATCGTTGAAATCGTTCAAATAGGTGCTCAATATTAATAAAAAACGAATAATAAAAATTCGTCGTTTTATGCTGTTTTACGCGTTAAAACGCATAGTTAAAAGCTCCTCAAAAACGTGCTGTTTTGCTAAAAATAAGCATTTCCTTTTCGTAAGCATTTTAGATAGTTGAAATCGTTCAAATAGACGTGCAATATATTAATAAAAAACGAATAATAAAAATTTCTGCTGTCGTTTTTATGCTGTTTTACGCGTTAAACGCAGAATAAAGCTCAAAAACGTGCTAAGCGGTTCTTCACAAGTATTTTCAAGCATTTAGATCAAGCTGGAAATCGTTCAAATAGAAGTACATAATAATAAAGTCTAATGTAATAGAAAAATCACCTGTCGTTTTATGCTGTTTTGAAGTGTTAAAACGCAGATTAAAGCTCAAAAGGGCTGTTTTTGCTTAAAATAAGCATTTTCAAGCATTTTTAGATCGTTGAATGTTCAAATAGACGCAATATTAATAAAAAACGAATAATAAAAATTCGTCGTTTTATGCTGTTTTACGCGTTGAACGCAGATTAAAGCCTTCAAACGTGTGCCGTTGTTTCTTTGCTAAAAATAAGCATTTTCAAGCATTTTAGATCAAGCTGGAAATCGTTCAAATAGAAGGTAATATTAATAAAAAAAACGAATAATAAAAATTCGTCGTTTTTATGCTGTTTTACGTTAAAACGCGATACTTCAGTGCCTTCCTCCAAAACGTGCTGCTCTAACAAGCATTTTCAAGCATTTTAGATCGTTGAAATCGTCTTCAAATAGAAGTAAATATTAATAAAAACGAATAATAAAAAACCTTTTTTTTTTTTTTAAAAACGTTAAAAATAAAACGGGGTTTTTCTAAAATTTTTCAAATTTTGATTTAAACTTTTAAAAACGCTAAAAAAATTTAAAAGAAAATAAAAAATTTTTTTTTTTTTTTTTAAAGCGTAAAGCTAAACGGGGTTTTGCTAAAAAAGTTTTTTCCCTTTTTATTTTTAAATTTAAAAAGCGAAATTTAAAAAACGAATAAAAATTTCCCTTTTTTTTTTTCGCGTTAAAAGCGTTTTGCCCCGCGTTTTTAAAAAGCTTTTAAATTTAGATTTTAACTTAAAAACGAAATTTAAAAACGAATAAAAAAAAACTTTTAAAATTTTTTGCGTTAAAAGTTAAAAATAAAAAGTTGGGGCCAAAAAACTTTTAAATAATCTTAAACTTAAAAGGGAAAAAAAAAAAAAATAATAAAAAATTTTTTTATTTTTTGCGAGGTTAAAAATTCCCGGTTTTAAAAAATTTAAACTTTTGTTTTAAATTTAAATAAAACAAAATTTTAAAAAAACGTTAAAAAACGTCTTTTTATGCGTTTTTTAAAACCGATTAAAAATTTTTTTTAAAAAAAAGCAAACCCTTTTTTTTAAAAATTTTAAAGACGAAAAAAAAAAAACAAAAAAAAGGTTTTTTTTTTTACCCCAAAAACGTTTAAAACTAAAAAGGGTTTTAGCTAAAAAACTTTTTTCCCTTTTTTTAAAAAATTTTAAATAAAAAATATTAAAAAAAACGAAAAAAAAAGGTTTTTGGGTTTTCGGTTAAAGCTTTAAAAATAAAAAGGGGGTTTTTAAAAAAAATTTTTTGTTTTGAATTAACCCTAAGCAAAATTTTAAAAAAAACGTAAAAAAATTGCTTTTATTTTTTAAAAAAAAAAAAAATGCTTTGCTGTTTTTAAAAGGATTTTAAGCTTTTTTAACGTGTCGTTTGAACAATTTTAAAAAAAAGAAAAATAAAAAAAATCGTTTTTAGCTTTTTTTTTAAAAAAGAATTAAAATCCGTTTTTGCTTGTTTTAAAACATTTTAGTCGTTAAACGTTCTAAAAAAATTTAAAAAAAATTAAAAAACGTCGTTTTATGCGATAAAACGAAAAAAATTCCGGGGTTTTGCTAAAAAAGCAAAGCAAAAATTTTTTAAAAAACAAAAAAATAAAAAAAATAAATCGTTTTATGGTTTTTTTTAAAAACGAATAAATAAAAAAGTGTTTTTTTTGCTAAAAAGATTTTGCCCTTTTGTTTTAAATTTAAAAAAAATTTTAAAAAAAATAATAAAAAATTTTGTTTTTTTTTTCGCGTGCGTTAAAAATAAAAAGTGTTTTTGCTAAAATAAAATTTTATTTTTAACGAAACTT
>NW_027047591.1:0-13880 GCF_025399875.1 Dalotia coriaria
GAAGCTTTTAATTTGTTTTAACGCAAAAAGCAAAAAAACGGATTTATTTTCTTTTTATTAATATTCGTTATTGAACGATTTCAAATTAAAATTTAAATCTATTTTAAAAACAGCACGTTTTTATTTTTTTTACCGAAAAATAAAACGACGAAATTTTTATTATTCTTTTATAATATTGCGTTTTTTAAATTTCAATTAAAATTTTTTTTTGAAAAAAACGTTTTAGCTTTAATTTCGTTTTAACCCTAAAACGCTAAAAAACGACGAATTTTTTATTTCTTTTTATTAATTGTCTATTTGAACGATTTCAAATCAAATCTTAAAATGCTTTTTAAAAAATTTTGACTAAAATTTTTTTTTCCAAAAAAACAAAAAATTAATTCGATTTTTTAATATTGCTATTGAACGATTTTTAAATTTAAAATTTTTGAAAAGTTTTTTAAAAAAGGTTTTAAAGCTTAATTGCTTAACGTTTAAAACATAAAATGGTTTTTATTATTTTTTTTTTAAAAAAACTTATTTTAAAATTTTTTTCTTTAAAAGTTGAAATTTATTTTAGCAAAAAACGTTTGAAATTTTTTAACTAGCTTTAAAAAACAAAAGTTTAAGTTTTTTTTAAATTGCTTTTTTAAAAATTTCAACGATGAAATTAAAATGCTTTTTTAAAAACACGTTTATTTTTAAACGGTTTTAACCGTAAAAAGCATAAAACAAATTTTTATTATTTTTTTTTTTTATATTTAACGATTTCAACGATCTAAAATCTTGAAAATTTTTTTTAAAAACAGCCTTTTGATTTAATCTTTTTAAAAAAAAAAAGACGAATTTTTATTTTTTTTTATTAATTTTTTATTAAATTTCAAGTTAAAATGCTTTAAAATCTTATTTTAAAAAAACGGAGTTTTTAATTTTTTTTTAATAAAAAATAAAAAATTTTTTTAAATTCGTTTTTTTAATATTGTTCTTTTTAACGATTTCAAATCTAAAATTTGAAAATTTTTTTTAAAAACCCTTTTTTTATTTTTAATTTTAAGATAAAACGACGAATTTTTTTATTTTTTTTAAATTCTTTTTTAAAGATTTCAACTCTAAAAATGCTTAAAATTTTTTTAGAAAAAATTTTGATTTATTTTGCGTTTTAACGTAAAAGATAAAAGAAAATTTTTATTGTATTTTTTATTTTTTCGTTTAAATCTAAAACTTAAAAATTTTAAAAAAGATTTTAGTTTTTTGCGTTTTAACGCGTAAAACAGCTAAAATAAAATTTTTATTATTTTTTTAATACCTTTTAAAATTTCAACGTCTAAAATGCTTGAAAATTTTTTTTGAAAACAGCATTTTGTTATTTTTTATATAAAAAAATTTTTATTATTGTTTTTATTAATATTTTTATTTAAATTTTTAACGTTAAAATTTAAAAAATTATTTTACAAACGTTTTAGCTTAATTTTTAACTAAAAAATAAAAATCAATTTTTATTATTTTTTTTATTAAATTTTTAAATTTCAAAGTTTCTAAACAAAAAACGAAAATTTTTTAAAAAAATTTTTTTTAATTGCGTTTTAATTAAACGCATAAAATTGGTTTTTTTTTAAATTTTAAATTTTTTTAAAATTTAATCGAAAAAAAAATTTTCAAAAACCCTTTTATTTTTTTGCGTTTATAAAAACATAAAAAAATTTATATTGTTTTTTAACATTTTTGAAGTTTAAAATAAAAGCTTAAAAGCTTATTTAAAACGTTTAAATCTGCTTTTAACTAAACGTAAAAGGAATTTTTTTTTTTTAAATTTTTTTTGAAATATTTAACAAAAAGCTTAAAAGGTATTTTAGAAACATTTTTGAATTTTTATTTGCGTTTAAACGCGTAAAACAGCATAAAACGACGAAATTTTTATTATTCGTTTTTATTAATATTGCTTCTATTTGAACGATTTCAACGATCTAAAATGCTTGAAAATGCTTATTTTAGCAAAACAGCACGTTTTGAGCTTTAATCTGCGTTTTAACGCGTAAAACAGCATAAAAACGACGAATTTTTATTATTCGTTTTTATTAATATTGCGTCTATTTGAACGATTTCAACGATCTAAAAATGCTTGAAAATGCTTATTTTAGCAAAACAGCACGTTTTGAGCTTTAATCGCGTTTTAACGCGTAAAACAGCATAAAACGACGAATTTTTATTATTCGTTTTTATTAATATTGCGTCTATTTGAACGATTTCAACGATCTAAAATGCTTGAAAATGCTTATTTTAGCAAAACAGCACGTTTTGAGCTTTAATCTGCGTTTTAACGCGTAAAACAGCATAAAACGACGAAATTTTTATTATCCGTTTTTATTAATATTGCGTCTATTTGAACGATTTCAACGATCTAAAATGCTTGAAAATGCTTATTTTAGAAAAACAGAGTTTTGAGTTTAATCAGTTTTAAGCGTAAAACAGCATAAAAACGACGAAATTTTTATTATTCGTTTTTATTAATATTGCGTCTATTTGAACGATTTCAACGATCTAAAATGCTTGAAAATGCTTATTTTAGCAAAAGCACGTTTTGAGCTTTATTCTGCGTTTTAACGCGTAAAACGCTAAAACGACGAAATTTTATTATTCTTTTTATTTTATTGCGTCTATTTGAACGATTTCAACGATCTAAAATGCTTGAAAATGCTTAATTTAGCAAAACAGCACGTTTTGAACTTTAATTTGCGTTTTAACGCGTAAAACAGCATAAAAACGACGAATTTTTTATTATTCGTTTTTATTATTATTGCTTCTATTTGAACGATTTCAACGATCTAAAATGCTTGAAAATGCTTATTTTAGCAAAACAGCACGTTTTGAGCTTTAATCTGCGTTTTAACGCGTAAAACAGCATAAAACGACGAAATTTTTATTATTCGTTTTTATTAATATTGCGTCTATTTGAACGATTTCAACGATCTAAAATGCTTGAAAATGCTTATTATTTTAGCAAAACAGCACGTTTTGAGCTTTATTCTGCGTTTTAACGCGTAAAACAGCATAAAAACGACGATTTTTATTATTCGCTTTTATTAATATTGCGTCTATTTGAACGATTTCAACGATCTAAAATGCTTGAAAATGCTTATTTTAGCAAAACAGCACGTTTTGAACTTTAATCTGCGTTTTAAGCGTAAAACAGCATAAAACGACAATTTTTATTTTTCGTTTTTATTAATATTGCCATTTGAACGATTTCAACGATCTAAAATGCTTGAAAATGTTTATTTTAGCAAAACAGCACGTTTTGAGCTTTAATCTGCGTTTTAACGCGTAAAACAGCATAAAAACGGAAATTTTATTATTCGTTTTTATTAATATTGCGTCTATTTGAACGATTTCAACGATCTAAAATGCTTGAAAATGCTTATTTTAGCAAAACATCACGATTTGAGCTTTTAATCTGCGTTTTAACGCGTAAAACAGCATTAAAAACGACGAAAATTTTATTATTCGTTTTTATTAATATTGCTTCTATTTAAACGATTACAACGATCTAAAATGCTTGAAAATGCTTATTTTAGCAAACAGCACGTTTTGAGCTTTAATTTTGCGTTTTAACGCGTAAAACAGCATAAAAACGACGAATTTTTATTATTCGTTTTTATTAATATTGCTCTATTTGAACGATTTCAACGATCTAAAATGCTTGAAAAAAACTTTTTTTTTAGCAAAACAGCACGTTTTGAGGGTTTTTCTGCGGTTTTTAAAGCGTAAAACCCCCCATAAAAAAGACGAAATTTTTTTTATTCGTTTTTATTTAAAATTGCTTCTATTTTTAACCCGTTTCAACGATCTAAAATGCTTAAACTTATTTTAGCAAAACAGCACGTTTTTTAGCTTTAATCTGCGTTTTAACGCGTAAAACAGCATAAAACGCATTTTTTTAAATTTTTTCGTTTTTTTTAATTAAAGGCCCCTCTATTTGAACGATTTCAACGATCTAAAAAAAGCTTGAAAATGCTTATTTTAAAACAAAAAAGCACGTTTTGGGGTTTTTTGCGTTTTAACGCGTAAAAAAAGCATAAAAACGACGGGTTTTTTTTTTTTCGTTTTTAAATATTCTTTTATTTTTAACGATTTCAACGATCTAAAAAAGCTTGAAAATGCTTATTTTAGGAAAAAAGCACGTTTTTTGGGTTTTTTTTCGTTTTAAAGCGTAAAACAGCATAAAAAGGGCGAAATTTTTTTTTTATTCGTTTTTTATTAATATTGCTTTTATTTGAACGATTTCAACGATCTAAAATGCTTGAAAATGCCTTTTTTTAGCAAAACAGCCAAAGTTTTTAGCTTTAATCTGCGTTTTAACGCGTAAAAACAACATAAAAAGACGAAATTTTTTATTATTCCCTTTTTTTATTAATTTGCGTCTATTTAAAAGATTTCCCAAAGATCTAAAATGCTTGAAAATGCTTATTTTAGAAAAAAAAGCACGTTTTTAGTTTTAAAACCCCCGTTTTTAACGCGTTAAAAAAGGGGATTAAAAAAAGACGAAATTTTTTTTATTCGTTTTTATTAATATTGCTTTTATTTGAACGATTTCAACGATCCTTAAAAAAATTGAAAATGTTTTTTTTAGCAAAAAAAAAGCACGTTTTGGGGCTTTTTTTCGCGTTTTAACGCTAAAAAAACCGGGAAAAACGAAATTTTTTTTTTATTTGTTTTATTAATATTGCTTTTATTTAAACGATTTCAACGATCTAAAAATTTTAAAAGCTTTTTTTAGCAAAACAGCACGTTTTTAGCTTTTAAACTGCTTTTAACCGCGTAAAAAAGCATAAAAAGACGAAATTTTTTTTATTCGTTTTTTTTTAATATTGCTTTTATTTAAACGGGTTTCAACGTCAAAATGGGGAAAAGCTTATTTTAAAACAAAAAAAGGGACGTTTTGACTTTTTAAACTGCGTTTTTAACCCTAAAAACAGCATTAAAAAAAGACGAAATTTTTTTTTTTTCGTTTTTATTAATTTGCTTCCCATTTGAACGATTTCCCCGATCAAAAGGGGAAAATGTTATTTTAGCAAAAAAGAAAGTTTTGAGGTTTTTAAACTGCGTTTTTAAAGCGTAAAACAGATAAAAAGACGAATTTTTATTATTCGTTTTTTTTAATATTGCTCTTTTGAACATTTCAACGATCTAAAATGCGAAAATGCTTATTTTAGCAAAAAAGCACGTTTTGAGCTTTAATCGCGTTTTAAACGCGTAAAACAGCATAAAAAAGACAAATTTTTTTTTATTCCCTTTTTTTTTAATTTTGCTTTTATTTGAACGATTTCAACGACCAAAATGCTTGTGGGTTATTTTTTGCAAAACAGCACGTTTTGAGTTTTAAAAAGCCCCTTTTAAAGCGTAAAAAAAAGCATAAAAAGGGCGAAAATTTTTTTTATTCGTTTTTAAATTTTTGGGGTTTTATTTGAACGATTTCCCCGATCTAAAATGGGGAAAAAGCTTATTTTTGCAAAACAGCACGTTTTTAGTTTTAATCCCGCTTTTAAAAACGTAAAACCGGGATAAAAGACGAAATTTTTTTTTATTCCCTTTTTTTAAAATTGCGTCTATTTAACAAATTTTTTAAAGTCTAAAAAAGCTTGAAAATGCTTATTTTTTGAAAAAAAAGCCGGGCCCGGGTTTTAAACAGCGTTTTAACGCGTAAAACAAAACATAAAAAAAAGACGAAATTTTTATTTTTTCGTTTTTTTTTTAATATTGCTTTTATTTGAACGATTTCAACGATCTAAAATGCTTGAAAATCTTATTTTAGCAAAACAGCACGTTTTGAGTTTTTTTCTGCGTTTTAACGCGTAAAACAGCATAAAAAAGACGAAAATTTTTTTTTTTATTGGGGTCTATTTGAACGGGTTTCCCCGATCTAAAATGCTTGAAAATGCTTATTTTAAAACCCAAAAAAAACACGTTTTTATTTTTTAAACGCCCCTTTTAACGCGAAAACAACATAAAAAAGACGAAAATTTTTTTTATTCGGTTTTTTTTTTAAATTTTCTTTTATTTTTAACGATTTCAACGATCTAAAATGCTTGAAAATGCTTATTTTACAAAACAGCACGTTTTGAGCTTTAATTCGTTTTTAACGCGAAAACAGCAAAAACGACGAATTTTTTTTTTATTCGGTTTTTCTTAACATTGCTTCTTTTTTTCGATTTCAACGATCTTTCTTGAAAATGCTTTTTTTTGGGAAAAAAGTTTTTGGGTTTTATTCTGCGTTTTAACGCGTAAAAAGCAAAAACGACGTTTTTATTATTCGTTTTTTTTAATATTGCGTCTATTTGAACGGGTTTTAACACCTAAAATGCTTAAAATGCTTATTTTCAAAAAAAACACGTTTTTTTTAATCTGCGTTTTAACGGGGAAAACAGCATAAAAAATTTCGAATTTTATTATTAGTTTTATTAATATTGCCTATTTAAAAAGATTTCAACGATCTAAAAAAGCTTGAAAATGCTTATTTTAGCAAAACAGCACGTTTTGAGTTTTTAAACTGCGTTTTAACGCGAAAACAGCATAAAAAGCAATTTTTTTTATTCGTTTTAAAATTCTTTTATTTGAACGATTTCAACGACAAAATGCTTGAAAAAGTTATTTTAGCAAAACAGCACGTTTTGAGTTTAATCTGCGTTTTAACGCGTAAAAAAGCATAAAACGACGAAATTTTTTTTTTCGTTTTTATTAATATTGCGTCTATTTGAACGATTTTAACGATCTAAAAAAAGCTTGAAAATGTTTTTTTTTGCAAAACAGCACGTTTTGAGCTTTAACTGGGTTTTTTCGCGTAAAACAGCAAAAAACAACGAATTTTTTTTTATTCGTTTTATTAATATTGCTTCTATTTGAACGATTTCAACGATCTAAAATGTTTTAAAATGTTATTTTAGCAAAACAGAAATTTTTTAGTTTTTAAACTGCGTTTTAACGCGTAAAAAAGCATAAAAAAGACGAAATTTTTATTATTCGTTTTTTATTTTTGCGTCTATTTTAACGATTTCAACGATCTAAAAAAGCTTAAAATGTTTTTTTTGAAAAAGCCCTTTTGGGTTTTAAACTGCGTTTTTTAAAGCGTAAAACAGCATAAAAACGACGAATTTTTTTTATTCGTTTTTTTTAATATTGCTTCTATTTGAACGATTTCAACGATCTAAAATGCTTTAAAATTTTTTTTAGCAAAAATTTTAGCTTTTTTCGCGTTTTGCTAAAACAGCATAAAACGAGAAATTTTTTTTTTTTTTTTAAATTTCTTCATTTAACGATTTAACTTAAAAAGCTTGAAAAGCTTTTTTAAACAAATTTTTTTTTTAACGCGTTTTTTTCGCTCACAAAAAAAAATTTTTTTTTATTTTTTTATTTTTTGGTTTTAACGATTTAAATCTAAAAAAATTAAGCAAAAGAGTTTTATTTTTAAAGCGTTTTAACGCTAAAACAGAATAAAAAAATTTTTATTTTTTTTATTTAAATTCCATTTTAAATTTAAAAAATTAAAAAAGGGGGGTTTTGAAAAAAACCCTTTTATTTTTTCGCTTTTTAACCAAAAAAAAAACGGGAAAAAATTTTTATTATTTTTTTTAAAAGCTTATTTAAAGTTTCAAAAAAAAGTTGAAAAATTTTTTTTAGCAAAACGCATTTTTTAAAAAATTTTTTTAACGGGAAAAAAAAAAACAAATTTTTAAGTTTTTATTAAAATTTCTTTATTTTCATTTAAATTAAAATTTTTTTAAAAAATTTTTTTAAAAAAAAAAGGGGTTTAATTTTGTTTTAAAGTAAAAAAAATTTTTTTTTTTATTAAATTTCTTTAAAACATTTCAAATCAAAATTTCTTTAAAAATTTTTTTTTTTAAAAAAAAACGGATTTAAAAAGTTTTAATAAAAAGCTAAAAGCAAATTTTTTTTTAAACTTTTATTAAAATTTTCCAGAAAGTTTAAATCTAAAAGGAAAAAATTTTTAAAAAATTTTTTTAAACTGTTTAAATAAACCATAAAAAAAGAAATTTTTTTTTTTTTTTTTTTTAAATTTCTTTTTTAAAAGATTTGTTAAAAGTTTGGGGATTTAAAAAAAGATTTTTTTTTTTATTTGCTTTTAACGGCCCCGATAAAAGGAAATTTTTTTTTTTTTTAAAAATTTTTTTTTTTGAAGTTTCGTTAAAAACTTTTAAAACATTTTTAAAAACGATTTTTTTAATTTTTTTTAATAAAAACAAAAAAAAAAGAAATTTTTTTCGTTTTTATTTTTAAAGCTTTTCACAAAATTTGGGGTTAAAAAATTTTTTAGCAAAAAAGCATTTAGCTTTAAATTCGTTTTAATAAAACGCTAAAAAAACGAAATTTTTAATTTTTTTATTTTATTTCTTATTTTTAAATTTGACTAAAAAGCTTAAAAACTTTAAGCAAAAAAAGATTTTTTTTTTTTTTTTGGGGAAAAACATAAAAAGACAAATTTTAATTCTTTTTTTTAGCCAGAAAGTTTAAGTTTTAAAATTTGGTTAAAAGTTTATTTTGCAAAAAAAAAAATTTTTTTTTTTAATTGCGTTTTAACGAACACTAAAACCGAATTTTTTTTTTTTAAATTTTTTTTAAGTTTAACGTTAAAAGCTTAAAGGTTTTTTTTAAAAAAAAAACGTTTTTTTTAATCTTTTTTAACGGTAAAAAAACTAAAAAGGAAATTTTTATTTTCGAAATTTGGCTTTTTAACGTTTAACGCTAAAAAGCTTAAAAGCATTTAAAAAAACCCTTTTTTTAATTGCGTTTTAACGGTAAAAAAGATAAAAAGCGAAAATTCTTTTTTTACCAGAAAGTTTAAGTTTAAAAAAACTTAAAAACTTTTTTAAACAAAAACCGTTTTTTTTAATTCGTTTTAATAAAAAGAAAAAAAAAAAATTTTTATTATTTTTTTTTTTTTCAAACGATTTGTTAAAATGCTTAAAAACTTTTTTGAAAAAAATTTTTTTTAATTGCTTTAAATAAAAAGATAAAAACAAAATTTTTTTAAAATTTTTTTTTTTTTAAAATTTTGGCTATTTTCGTTTAAGCTAAAAGCTTAAAAGCATTTTTAAAAAACCTTTTATTTTTTTCTTTTTAACGGTAAAAAAAAAAAACGAAATTTTTTTTTTGGGAAAAAAAATTTTTTATTTTCGTTTTTTCTTAAAAAACTTAAAAGCATTTTCAAAAACCCTTTTATTTTATTTGTTTTAAGGAAAAATAAAAAAAATTTTTTTTTTTTATTTTTTAAAAAACGTTTTATTTTAAATGTTTTAAGCTAAAAGCAAAAAGCTTTTTTTAGCAAAACAGCACGTTTTTTAGCTTTTAACCCCCCCTTTTTAAAGCGTTAAAAAAAAAGCATAAAAAAGACGAAATTTTTATTATTCCCTTTTTTTTTAAAATTGCGCCCCCTTTTAAAAGATTTCCCCAAAGATCTAAAAAAGCTTGAAAATGCTTTTTTAGCAAAACAGCACGTTTTTTAGTTTTTAAATTGCGTTTTAACGCGTAAAACAGCATAAAAAAAGAAGAATTTTTATTAATCGTTTTTTTTAAATATTTTTTTTTTTGGGAAAGATTTCAACGATCTAAAATGCTTGAAAATGTTTATTTTAGCAAAAAAAGCACGTTTTGAGCTTTAATCTGCGTTTTAACCCCGTAAAAAAGCATAAAAAAAGACGAATTTTTATTATTCCCTTTTTATTAATATTGCTTCATTTGAACGGGTTTCAACGATCTAAAATGCTTGAAAATGGGTTTATTTGAGCAAAAAAAGCACGTTTTGAGCTTTATTCGCGTTTTAACGCGTAAAAAAAGCATAAAAAAGACGAAATTTTTTTTTATTCGTTTTTAAAAATTGTTTTTATTTGAACGATTTCAACGATTTTAAAAAGCTTAAAAGCTTTTTTTTAGCAAGACAGCACGTTTTGAGCTTTTTAAACTGCGTTTTAACCCCGTAAAACAGCATAAAAAAAGACGAAATTTTTTTTATTGTTTTTTTTAAACGTCTATTTTTAAAAGATTTCAACGATTTTAAAAAAGCTTGAAAATGCTTTTTTTTGCAAAAAAAACAGCAACGTTTTGAGCTTTTTTCTGCGTTTTAACGCGTAAAACAGCATAAAAAAGAAAATTTTTTTTATTCGTTTTTTAGCACGTTTTTAGTTTAATCTGCGTTTTAAGCGAAAACGCATAAAACGACGAAATTTTTTTTATTCGTTTTATTTATTTATATATTTGAAAGTTTCAACGATCTAAAAAAAGCTTGAAAAAAGCTTATTTTAGAAAAAAAGCACGTTTTGAGCTTTATTCTCGATTTAACGGTAAAACAGCATAAAAGACGAAATTTTTTTTTATTCGTTCTTTATTTTTATTGCGCTATTTGAACGATTTCAACGATCTAAAATGCTTGAAAAAGCTTATTTTAGCAAAACAGCACGTTTTTAGTTTAATCTCGTTTTAACGCGTAAACAAAAATAAAAACGACGAATTTTTTTTATTCGTTTTTATTAATATTCTTATTTGAACGATTTCAACGATCTAAAATGCTTGAAAATGCTTATTTTAGCAAAACAGCACGTTTTGAGTTTAATCTGCGTTTTAACGCAAAACGCATAAAACGACGAAATTTTTTTTTATTCGTTTTTTTAAAAATTCGTCTATTTGAACGATTTCAAAGATCTAAAATGCTTGAAAATGTTATTTTAGCAAAAAAACGTTTTGAGTTTAATCTGCGTTTTTAAAGCGTAAAACACATAAAACGACAATTTTTTTTTACGTTTTTATTAATATTCTTTTTTTTTGAACGATTAAAGATCTAAAAAAGCTTGAAAAAACTTATTTTAGCAAAAAAGACGTTTTGAGCTTTAATCTGCGTTTTAACGTAAACAATAAAAACGACGAATTTTTTTTTATTCGTTTTTTTTTAAAATTCTTCTATTTGAACGATTTCAACTATCTAAAAAAGCTTGAAAATCTTTTTTTGCAAAACAGCCCTTTTGAGCTTTATTCTGCGTTTTTAAAGGGAAAAAACATAAAAACGAGAAATTTTTTTATTCGTTTTTATTAATATTGCGTCTATTTGAACGATTTAACGATCAAAAAGCTTGAAAATGCTTATTTTAGAAAAGGGGACGTTTTGAGCTTTTTAAACTGCGTTTAACGCGTAAATAGATAAAACGACGAATTTTTTTTTTATTCGTTTTTATTATTTTCTTTTTAAGATTTCAACGATCTAAAATGCTTGAAAATGTTTTTTTGAAAAGGTTTGAGCATTTTTAACGCGTAAAAAAAAAAAACGACGAAAAATTTTTTTTTTTTTTTAATTTTTTTATATTTAACGATTTAAGTTAAAATGCTTAAAATGCAAAAAAAACAGGTTTTTTGGTTTACGCGTTTGGGGAAAAACAAAAAAAAATTTTTTTATTTTTTTTTTTTTTCCATTTCAAATTTCAAACAAAATGCTTGAAAAGATTTTAAAAAACGCCCTTTTGGGTTTTTTCCCACCCCAAAAAATTTTTTAAAAAAATTTTTTTTTTATTGTTTTTTTAAATTCATTTAAGTTTAAGTAAAATGCAAAGCTTATTTTCAAAAAAGCCGTTTTAAATTTAATTTTTTTCGCGAAAAATCGGAAAAAATTTTTTTTACGTTTTTTTTAAAATTTTTAAACATTTTAAGCAAAAGCTTAAAAAGCTTTTTTTTCAAAACAGCAGGGGTTTAAACCCTTTTTAATAAAAAAATAAAAAAGGAAAATTTTTTTTTTTTTTTTTTAAAATTGCTTTATTTTAAAAAAAAAACGATCTTGCTTTAAAAAATTTTTTTAGCAAAAAAACGGATTTTTTTTCGTTTTTTAAAAAGCTAAAAGACGAAAATTTTTTTTTTTTTTTTTTTTTAAAACTTATTTGAAAATTTAAGCTAATGCTTTTTAAAACATTTTTAAAAAAAAAAATTTTTTTGTTTTAATTGTTTTCGGAAAAAACTAAAAACCGAATTTTTTTTTTTTTTTTAAACTTTATTTTAAAATTTAACGCTAAAAGTTTAAAAAGTTTTTTGCCAAAAAAATTTTATTTTAAATTTCTTTTTTAAAGGTAAAACAAAACTAAAAGCTTTTTTTTTTGAAAAAATTTTCTTTAAACGTTTCCAAAAAAAAATTTAAAACATTTTAAAAAACGTTTTTTTTTAATGCGTTTTTAAAGGCCAAAAGTTTAAAAAAGGAAAATTTTTTTTCGTTTTAAATTTGGCTTTTAACGTTTAACGCTAAAAGCGAAAAAGCTTTTTTTTAAAAAAAAAAGGGTTTTATTTTAAAGGTTTTTTCCCCCAAAAAACTAAAAAGGAAAATTTTTTTACTTTTTTAATTTGGTTTTTAAAAGGGGCAACACTAAAAGCGAAAATTTTTTTTTTTCAAAAAGGTTTTGACTTTTTTAACGCTTTTAAGGAAAACCTAAAAACGACGTTTTTTTAAGTTTTTTTAAAAATTTTCATTTAACGATTTAACGACAAAAATTTAAAATCTTTTTTAAAAAAACCCTTTTATTTAACGGTTTTAACGCAAAAGCTAAAAGCAAAATTTTTTTAACGTTTTATTTTTTTATTTAACGTTTAACGATTAAAAACGAAAATTTTTATTTTCCCAAAAAATTTTTGGTTTAACGGTTTAACGCAAAACGCTTAAAAAGCAAAAATTTGACGCTTTTTTTTATTCGTTTTTAACGTTTAACGATTAAAAGCTTAAAATTTATTTTAAAAAACCTTTTGGGAAAGGTTTTAACGCTAAAAAGTAAAAACCCATTTTTTTAACGTTTTTTTTTAAAAGCCTTTTTTAACGGGTTTCAACGACTAAAATGCTTGAAAATGTTTTTTTAGCAAAAAAGCACGTTTTTATTTTTTAAACTGCGTTTTAACGCGTCAGCATAAAACGACGAATTTTTTTTATTGTTTTTATTTATTGCTTTTTTTTTGAACGATTTCAACGATCTAAAAAAGCTTGAAAATGCTTTTGCAAAAAGACGTTTTTTAGTTTTAACTGCGTTTTAACGCAAAACAGCATAAAAAAAGACGAATTTTATTATTTGTTTTATTAATATGCTTCTATTTGAACGATTTAACGATCTAAAATGCTTGAAAATGCTTTTTTTGCAAAACAGCACGTTTTTAGCTTTTTAAACTGCGTTTTAACGCGTAAAACAGCATAAAAACAACGAATTTTTTTTTATTCGTTTTTATTAATATTGCGTCTATTTGAACGATTTCAACGATCTAAAATGCTTGAAAATGTTATTTTGAAAAAAGAGTTTTGAGTTTTTAAACTGCGTTTTAACCGAAAACAGCATAAAAAACAATTTTTTTTTATTTGTTTTTCTTCGGCTTTTATTTGAACGATTTAACACAAAAAGTTTAAAAGCCTTTTTTAAAAAAAAGCACGTTTTGAGCTTTTAAACAGCTTTTAAAGCGTAAAAAGCATAAAAACGACGAAATTTTTTTTTTCGTTTTTTTAATATTGCGTCTATTTGAACGATTTCAACGATCTAAAAAAGTTGAAAAATTTTTTTTAGCAAAACAGCACGTTTTGGGTTTTAATCTGCGTTTTAACCGAAAACAGCATAAAAAAAATTTTTTTATTTTTGTTTTTATTAATATTGTTTTTATTTGAACGATTTCAAGACAAAAAGCTTGAAAATGCTTATTTTAAAAAAGCACGTTTTGTTTTAATCGCGTTTAACCGTAAAAAAGAAAAACGACGAAATTTTTTTTTTTCGTTTTTTTAATATTCGTTATTTAACGGGTTTCCAAAAGATCTAAAAATTTTTCTTTTTTTAAAAAAATTTTTTTTTATTTTTTAAAAAACAAAAAAAAGTTTTTTTTCTTTTTTAAATTTT
>NW_027047592.1:0-13876 GCF_025399875.1 Dalotia coriaria
GAAAAAATTATTTTTTTTTAAATTTGCTTTTCGAACAAACGTCAAAAAGCGAAAATGCTTATTTTTGCAAAAAAGCCGTTTGAGCTTTAATCTGCGTTTTAACGCGAAAAAAACATAAAAAAGACGAAATTTTATTATTCGTTTTTTTTTTAATATTGCCCTCTATTTTAACATTTCCGATCTAAAAATTGAAAATGATAAAGCAAAACGCACATTTTTAGCTTTTTAAACTGCATTTTTAAAGCTAAAACAGCATAAAAACGACAATTTTTTTTTTCGTTTTTTTTTTAATTGCTTCTATTTGAACGTTTAAACGATCTAAAAGGGTTGAAAATTTTAAGCAAAACAGCACGTTTTTAGCTTTAATCTGCGTTTTAACGCGTAAAACAGCATAAAACGCAGATTTTTATTTTGTTTTTATTAATATTTCTTCTATTTGAACGTTCAACGATCTAAAATGCTTGAAAAAGCTTATTGTAGCAAAAAAAGCACGTTTCGAGCTTTAATCTCGTTTAACGCGTAAAACAACATAAAACGGCGAAATTTTTTTTATTCGTTTTTATTAATTTCGTCTTTTGAACGACAACAATTTAAAGTGCTTTTAAAAAGATTATTTTAGCAAACGCACGTTTTGAGCTTTTTAAACTGCGTTTTAACCCCAAAAACGAAGGAAATTTTTTTTTTTTCTTTTTTTTACTTCTATTTGAACGATTTCAACGATCTAAAAAGCTTTAAAATGCTTATTTTAGCAAAAAGCCCTTTTTAGCTTTAATCGCGTTTTAACGCGTAAAACGCATAAAACGACGAAATTTTTTTATTCGTTTTTTTTAATATTGCGTCTATTTGAACGATTTCAACGATCTAAAAATTAGCGAAAATGATTATTTTTGCAAAACAGCCGTTTTGGGCTTTAATCTCATTTTAACGCGTAAAACAGCATAAAACGACAAATTTTATTATTCGTTTTTATTAATATTTCTTCTATTTGAACATTTCAACGATCTAAAATGCTTGAAAATGCTTATTTAGCAAAACAGCACGTTTTTTAGCTTTTTAAACTGCGTTTTTAAATAAAAAAAACATAAAAAAGACGAAATTTTTTTTTTTTTCGTTTTTTTTAATTTGCGTTATTTTAACGGTTCAACGATCAAAAAGCTTGAATATGATTATTTTAGCAAAATAGCCGTTTTTAGCTTTTAATCTGCGTTTTAACCCTAAAAAAGCATAAAAACGACGAATTTTTTTTCGTTTTTTTTTAAATTTTTTTTCTATTTGAACGTTTCAACGATCAAAATGCGAAAATCTTATTATACAAAAAAAAAACCCTTTTGAGCTTTTAAACTGCGTTTTTAAAGCGTAAAACACCTAAAACGACGAAATTTTTTTTATTCGTTTTTTTTTAATTTCGTCTATTTGAAAATTTCAACGATCAAAATGTTAAAAAGATTATTTTAGCAAAACAGCACGTTTTTAGCTTTAATCTGCGTTTTAACGCGTAAAACACATAAAACGACAATTT
This sequence comes from Dalotia coriaria, assembly GCF_025399875.1. NCBI lineage: Eukaryota > Metazoa > Arthropoda > Insecta > Coleoptera > Staphylinidae > Dalotia > Dalotia coriaria. Next base: position 1,520 of record NW_027047592.1, read on the forward strand.
TTATTATTCGTTTTTTAAATTTGCGTCTTTTGAACGATTTCAACCATCTAAAATGCTTGAAAATGATAATTTTAGCAAAACAGCACGTTTGAGCTTTAATCTGCGTTTTAACGCGTAAAACAGCATAAAAGCGAAATTTTTTCTATTCGTTTTTTTTTAAAAGCTTCTATTTGAACATTTCAACGATCAAAAACTTGAAAATCTTATTTTAGAAACAGCCCTTTTGAGCTTTAATCTGGTTTTAACGCGTAAAACAGCATAAAAACGACATTTTTTTTTTTTCGTTTTTATTAAATTTCTTATTTGAAATTTAAACGATTGGGGTTTAAAAAGTTTTTTAAAAAAAACGGATTTAAATTCGTTTTTTTTCCATAAAAAAGGAAATTTTTTAAAACGTTTTTTTAAAAAAGCCTTTTAAATTTTAACCTTTGAAAAATAAAGGGAAAAAAACCCTTTTAAATTTAATCTTTTTTAACGGTAAAAAAACTAAAAGGTTTTTTTTTTTTTTTTAAAAAAATACGTTATTTTAACGTTTAACGATTAAAAGCCGAAAATATTATTTTTTAAAAAATCCTTTTATTTAACCTTTTTAACTAAAAACTAAAAGCTTTTTTTAAACGTTTTTTTAATTTGCTTTATTTTTCGTTTACAAAAAAAGTTTTTTTTTTTTAAAAAACCTTTTTGACAAAAACCGTTTTTAACTAAAAAATAAAAACAACGTTTTTTTTTTTTCGTTTTAAAAACTCATTTAACGATTTAAATTAAAATCTTTATTATTTTAAAAAAGACGTTTTAAATTTTTTTGCTTTTCCGGAAAATTTTTAAAAAAAAAAAATTTTTTTTTTTTTGTTTTTTTAATATTGCGTCTTTTGAACGTTTTACGATCTAAAATGCTTGAAAATGCTTATTTTAGCAAAACAGCACGTTTGAGCTTTAATCGCGTTTTTGGGGAAAAAACATAAAACGACGAAATTTTATTATTCGTTTTTATTAATATTGCTCTTTGAACGATTTCAACGACAAAATGCTTGAAAAAGATTATTTTAAAAAAAGCACGTTTTGAGCAATCTGCGTTTTAACCCTAAAACACATAAAACGACGTTTTTTTTTTTTTCGTTTATTATTAATATTGCGTCTTTTGAACGATTTCACGATCAAAATGCTTGAAAATGATGATTTTGCAAAACAGCAGATTTGAACTTTTAATCTGGAACCGTAAAAAAGCTAAAAAAGACAATTTTTTTTATTCGTTTTTATTAATATTGCTTTTATTTGCATTTTAAGATCAAAAGGCGAAAATGTTTTTTTACAAAACACCGTTTTGGGAAAACTGCGTTTTAACGCGTAAAACAACTAAAACGACGAATTTTATTATTGTTTTATTAATTTGCGTCTATTTGAACGTTTTAATGATCAAAAAGCTTTAAAAAGATTATTTTTTAAAAAAGCCCTTTTTGGGTTTTTCGTTTTAACGCGTAAAAAACTAAAACGCGATTTTTATTATTCGTTTTTTTTTTATTTGCTTCTATTTGAAGATTCCCAAAGATCTAAAATGCTTAAAATCTTATTTTACAAAAAACAGCCGTTTGACAAACTGCGTTTTAACGCGTAAAAGCAAAAAACGCGAAATTTTTTTTATTCGTTTTATTAATATTGCCCTCTATTTGAACGATTTTAACGTCTAAAAAGCTTGAAAAAGATTATTTTAGCAAAACAGCACGTTTTTAGCTTTAATCTGGTTTTAACCCTAAAAAAAACCACAATTTATATTCGTTTTTATTAATATTGGCATTTGAACGTTTCAACGATCTAAAATGCTTGAAAATGCTTTTTTAAACAAAACACGTTTGAGCTTTTTAAACTCGTTTAACGCGTAAAAAATAAAACGACAATTTTTTTTTTTTCGTTTTTTTTAAATTGCGTCTATTTGAAAGATTTCCCAAAGATCTAAAATGCTTGAAAAAGATTATTTTTTAGCAAAACAGCACGTTTTTTAGCTTTTTAAACTGCGTTTTTTAAAGCGTAAAGGGGATAAAACGGCAATTTTTTTTATTCGTTTTTATTAAATTGGCCCTATTTGAACGGGGTTTCAACGTCAAAAAGCTTGAAAATGCTGATTTTAGCAAAACAGCACGTTTTTAGCTTTTTTAAACTGCCCTTTAACCCTAAAAATAAAAAAGACGAATTTTTATTATTTTTTTTTAATTTTCTTTTGAAAGTTTCGATCTAAAATGCTTGAAAAAGTTTTTTAGAAAAAAGCCGTTTTTAGCTTTAATCGGTTTTTAACGTAAAAAACATAAAACGACAATAAATTTTTCGTTTTATTTAAAATTCTCTTTTAAATTTCAACGATCAAAATTTAAATGTTTTTTTGCAAAACAGCCCTTTTTTAATTTTTTAAAAACGTAAAACAAAAACGGGTTTTTTTTTTTGTTTTTTAATAATACTTTTGGTTTCCATCTAAAATCTTGAAATGTTATTTTAAAAAAAGCCTTTTTTTTTTCTTTTAGCAAAAAAACAAAAAAAAATTTTTTTTTCGTTTTTTATTAAATTTTTCTATTTGAACATTTCAAATAAAAGGGAAAAAAATTTTTTAAAACAGCACGTTTTTAGCAATTTTTTTAACGCGTAAAAAGCAAAAAAAAAATTTTTTTTTTTTTTTTTCTTTTTTTGAACGTTTCCGCGTCAAAATTTGGGAAAAAAATTTTTTTCAAAAAAAACACGTTTGGGGCTTTAATCTGCGTTTTAACGCGTAAAACAGCATAAAACGACGAAATTTTTATTATTCGTTTTTTATAATATTGCTCTATTTGAACGATTTCAACGATCTAAAATCTTGAAAATGATTATTTTAGCAAAACAGCACGTTTTGAGCTTTAATCTGCGTTTTTAAAGCGAAAACAGCATAAAAAAGACGAAATTTTTATTATTCGTTTTTATTAATATTGCGTCTATTTGAACGTTTTAACGATCTAAAATGCTTGAAAATGATTATTTTAGCAAAACAGCACGTTTTAAACTTTAATCGCGTTTTAACGCGTAAAAAAGCATAAAACGACAATTTTTTTATTATTCGTTTTTAAATTTCGTCTATTTGAACGATTTCAACGATCTAAAATGCTTGAAAATGTTATTTTAGCAAACAGCACGTTTGAGCTTTAATCTGCGTTTTAACTCTAAAACAGCATAAAACGACGAAATTTTTATTATTCTTTTATTAATATTGCGTCTATTTGAAGATTTCAACGATCTAAAATGCTTGAAAATGGAAATTTTTGCAGAAAAAAGCACTTTGAGCTTTAATCTGCGTTTTAACGCGTAAAAACATAAAACGCGAATTTTTTATTATTCGTTTTTATTAAATCTATTTAACGATTTCAACGTCTAAATGCTTGAAAATGCTATTTTAGCAAAACAGCGTTTGAGCTTTTAAACTGCGTTTTAACGTAAAACAGCATAAAAAGACGAATTTTTTTATTCGTTTTTTTAAATTAGCCTTTTATTTGAACGGAAATTCAACGATCTAAAATGCTTGAAACTGCTTATTTTTGCAAAACAGCACGTTTTTGCTTAATCTGCGTTTTTAAAGCGTAAAACACTAAAAAAGACAAATTTTTTATTATTCGTTTTATTAATTTGCGTTTTGCAATTTTAACAATCAAAATGCTTGAAAATGATTATTTTAGCAAAACGGCCTTTTGAGCTTTAATCTGCGTTTTTAGCTAAAAAAGCATAAAAGACGAATTTTTTATTCGTTTTATTAATATTCCCTTTAACGATTTCAACGATCTAAAATGCTTGAAAATGCTTATTTTACAAAAAAGCACGTTTTTAGCTTTTAAAACTGCGTTTTAACGCGTAAACAGCATAAAAAAGCGAAATTTTTTATTATTCGTTTTTTTTAAAATTGCGTCTATTTGAACGATTCACGATCAAAATGCTGAAAATGGCAAAACAGCACGTTTTTTAGCTTTAATCTGGTTTTAACGTAAAACAAAACATAAAAACGACGAATTTTTTTTTATTCGTTTTTATTAATATTCTTCTATTTGAACGATTTCACGATCTAAAATGCTTGAAAATCTTATTTTAGCAAAACAGCACGTTTTTTAGCTTTTAATCTGCGTTTTAACGCGTAAAAAAGCATAAAACGACGAAATTTTTATTATTCGTTTTTTTAATATTGCGTCTATTTGAACATTTCAACGATCATGCTTGAAAATGATTATTTTACAAAACAGCACGTTTGAGCTTTTTAAACTGCGTTTTTAAAGCGTAAAATAGCATAAAAAAGACGAATTTTTATTATTCGTTTTTATTAATATTGTTCTATTTGAACGATTTCACGTCTAAAATGCTTGAAAATGCGTATTTTAGCAAAAAGCACGTTTTGAGCTTTAATCTGCGTTTTAACGCGTAAAAAAGCATAAAACGACAAAATTTTTATTATTGTTTTTTTAATTTTGCGTATTTGAACGATTCAACGATCTAAAAATGCTTGAAAATGATTATTTTAGCAAACAGCACGTTTTAAGTTTAAAACTGCGTTTTAACGCGTAAAAAGCATAAAACGCAATTTTTATTATTCGTTTTTTAAATTGCGTCTTTTGAACGTTTTAACGATCTAAAGTGCTTGAAAATGTTTTTAGCAAAACAGCACGTTTGAGCTTTTAATCTGCGTTTTAACTCGTAAAACAGCTAAAAAGACAAATTTTATTATTCGTTTTATTAATTGCGTTATTTTTAATTTCAACGATCTAAAATGCTTGAATATGATTATTTTAGCAAAACAGCACGTTTGAGCTTTAATCTGCGTTTTAACGCGTAAAACAGCATAAAACGATGAATTTTTATTATTCGTTTTTATTAATATTGCTTCTATTTGAACGATTTCAACGATCTAAAATGCTTGAAAATGCTTATTTTAGCAAAACAGTACGTTTTGAGCTTTAATCTGCGTTTTAACGCGTAAAACACATAAAACGCGAAATTTTTTTCGTTTTTATTAATATTGCGTCTATTTGAACGATTTCAACGATCTAAAATGCTTGAAAATGATTATTTTAGCAAAACAGCACGTTTTGAGCTTTAATCTGCGTTTTAACGCGTAAAACAGAATAAAACGACGAATTTTTATTATTCGTTTTTATTAATATTGCTTCTATTTGAACGATTTCAACGATCTAAAATGCTTGAAAATGCTTATTTTAGCAAAACAGCACGTTTTGAGCTTTAATCTGCGTTTTAACGCGTAAAACAGCATAAAACGACGAAATTTTTTATTATTCGCTTTTTATTAATATTGCGTCTATTTGAACGATTTCAACGATCTAAAATGCTTGAAAATGATTATTTTAGCAAAACAGCACGTTTTGGCGAGGCTTTTGTCTGCGTTTTAACGCGTAAAACAACGCATAAAAACGGCAATTTTTATTATTCGTTTTTTTATTAATGTTATTTCTATTTGAACATTTCAATGATCTAAAATGCCCGAAAATGCTTATTTTTAGCAAAACAGCGTTTTGAAGCTTTAATCTGCGTTTTAACGCGTAAACGCTTGCCGCTTGACGAAATTTTATTATTCGTTTTTTAATTAATATTGCATCTATTTGAACGGTTCAACGATCTAAAATGCTTGAAAATGATTATTTTTAGCAAAACAGCACGTTTTGAGCTTTAATCCGCGTTTTATCGCGTAAAACAGCATAAAAACGACGAATTTTTATTATTCGTTTTATTAATATTAGCTATATTTGAACGATTTCAACGATCTAAAATGCTTGAAAATGCTTATTTTAATAAAACAGCGCGTTTTGAGCTTTAATCTACGTTCTAACGCGTAAAACAGCATAAAACGACAGAAATTTTTATTATTCGTGTTTTTATTAATGTGCACGTCTATTTGAACAGTTTCAACGATCTACAAATGCTTGAAAATGCTTATTTTTAGCAAACAGCACGTTTGAGCTTTAATCTGCGTTTTAACGCGTAAAACAACATAAAACGACAGAAATTTTTATTGTCGTTTTGATTAATATTGCGTCTATTTCAGCGATTTCAACGATCTAAAATGCTTGAAAATTATTTTAGCAAAACAGCACGTTTTGAGCTTTAATCTACGTTTTAACGCGTAAAACAACAAAAACGACGAATTTTTATTATTCGTTTTTTATTAATATTTCTTCTATTTGAACGATTTCAACGATCTAAAATGCTTGAAAATGCTTATTTTAGCAGCAAAACAGCGTTTTGAGCTTTAATCTCCGTTTTAACGCGTAAAACAGCATAAAAACAACAGAAATTTTTATTATTCGTTTTTTTATTAATATTGCGTCTATTTGAACGATTTCAACGATCTAAATGCTTGAAAATAATTATTTTTATAAAACAGCACGTTTTGAGCTTTAATCTGCGTTTTAACGCGTAAAGCAACATAAAACGACGAATTTTATTGGCTGATTTTTATTAATAATGCACGTCTATTTGAACGATTTCAACGATCTAAAATGCTTTGAAAATGCTTATTTTAGCAAAAGAGCACGTTTGAAAGTTTAATCTGCGTTTTAAGGCGTAAAACAGCATAAAAACGACAGGGAATTTTATTATTCGTTTTTATTAATATTGCGTCTATTTGAACGATTTCAGCGATCTAAAATGCTTGAAAATGATTATTTTTAGCCAAAACACGAAAACGTTTTGGAGCTTTATTCAGCGTTTTAACGCGTAAAACAGCATAAAACGACGAATTTTTATTGTTCGTTTTTGTGGTAATCTTGCTTCTATTTGAACGATTTCAACGATCTAAAATGCTTGAAAATGCTTATTTTAGCAAAACAGCACGTTTTGAGCTTTAATCTGCGTTTTAACGCGTAAAACGCTTTTATAAAACGACGAAATTTTTTATTGCTTCGTTTTTTATTAATGTTGCGTCGAACAGCGATTTCAACGATCGTGCTTGAAAATGATTATTTTTAGCAAAACAGCACGTTTTGAGCTTTAATCTGCACGTTTTAACGCGTAAAACAGCATAAAACGACGAAATTTTTTTATTATTCGTTTTTATTAATGTGCATCTATTTGAACGATTCCAACGATCTAAAGTGCTTGAAAATGATTATTTTAGCAAAACAGCACACACGTTTTGAGCTTTAATCTGCGTTTTAACGCGTAAAACAGCATAAAACGACGAATTTTTTATTATTCGTTTTTTATTAATATTTCTTCTATTTGAACGATTTCAACGATCTAAAATGCTTGAAAATGCTTATTTTAGCAAAACAGCACGTTTGAGCTTTAATCTGCGTTTTAGCGTAAACAGCATAAAAACGACGAAATTTTTTATTATTCGTTCTTTATTAATATTGCGTCTATTTGAACGATTTCAACGATCTAAAATGCTTGAAAATTATTATTTTAGCAAAACAGCACGTTTTGAGCTTTAATCAGCGTTTTAACGCGTAAACAGCCTAAAACATTGAGAATTTTTACTATTTAGATTTTTTTATTAATATTGCGCGTCTATTTGAACGATTTCAACGATCTAAAATGCTTAAAAATGATAATTTTACAAAACAGCACGTTTTGAGCTTTAATCTGCGTTTTTAACGTAAGAAACAGCATAAAAACGACGAATTTTTTAATTATTCGTTTTTTATTAATATTACTTCTATTTGAACGATTTCAACGATCTAAAATGCTTGAAAATGCTTATTTTAGCAAAACAGCACGTTTTGAGCTTTAATCTGCGTTTTTAACGCGTAAAACAACATAAAACGACGAAAATTTTTTTATTTATTCGTTTTATTAATATTGCGTCTATTTGAACGATTTCAACGATCACAAATGCTTGAAAGTTATTTTAGCAAAACAGCACGTTTTGAAGGCTTTTAATCTGCGTTTTAGCGCGTAAAACAGCATAAAAGCGACGATTTTTTTTTATTATTCGTTTTTATTAATATTGCTTCTATTTGAACGATTTCAACGATCTAAAATGCTTGAAAATGCTTATTTTAGCAAAACAACACACGTTTTGAGCTTTTAATCTGCGTTTTAACGCGTAAACAGCATAAAACGACGAAATTTTTATTATTCGTTTTTTTATTAATATTGCGTCTATTTGAGACGTTTCAACGATCTAAAATGCTTGAAAATGATTATTTTAGCAGTAGCACGTTTGAGCTTTAATCTGCGTTTTAACGCGTAAAACAGCATAAAAAGCGACGAATTTTTTTATTATTCGTTTTTATTAATATTGCTCCTATTTGAACGATTTCAACGATCTAAAATGCTTGAAAATGCTTATTTTTAGCAAAACAGCGTTTTGAGCTTTAATCTGCTTTTAACGCGTAAAACAATAAAACGACGAAATTTTTTTATTATTCGTTTTTATTAATATTGCGCGTCTATTTGAACGATTTCAGCGATCTAAAATGCTTGAAATGATTATTTTATACACGGAAACAGCACGTTTTGAGCTTTAATTTGCATTTTAACGCGTAAAACAGCATAAAAACGACGAATTTTTTGGCCATTTGTTTTATTAATATTGCTTCTATTTGAACGATTTCAACGATCTAAAATGCTTGAAAATGCTTATTTTAGCAAAACAGCACGTTTGAGCTTTAATCTGCGTTTAACGCGTAAAACAGCATAAAACGACAGGGAAATTTTATTATTCGTTTTTATTAATATTACGTCTATTTGAACGATTTCCAACGATCTAAAATGCTTGAATATGATTATTTTAGCAAAACAGCACGTTTGCAGAGCTTTAATCCTGCGTTTTAACGTAAAAACAGCATAAAACGACGGGTACGCATTATTGTTTTGGTAATATTGCGTCATTTGAACAGAGTTTCAACACGATCACAAAATGCTTGAAAATGATTATTTTAGCAAAACAGCACGTTTTTGAGCTTTAATCTGCGTTTTAACGCGTAAAACAACATAAAAACGACGAATTTTTTATTATTCGTTTTTTTTATTAATATTGCGTCTATTTGAACGATTTCAACGATCTAAAATGCTTGAAAATGATTATTTTAGCAAAACAGCACGTTTTGAGCTTTTAATCTGCGTTTTAACGCGTAAAACAGCATGAAAACGACGAATTTTTTATTATTCGTTTTTTTTATTAATATTGCTTCTATTTGAACGATTTCAACGATCTAAAATGCTTGAAAATGCTTATTTTAGCAAAACAGCACGTTTTGAGCTTTAATCTGCGTTTTAACGTAAAACAGCATAAAAACGACGAATTTTTATTATTCGTTTTTATTAATATTGCTTCTATTTGAACGATTTCAACGATCTAAATGCTTGAAAATGCTTACAATTTTAGCAAAACAGCACGTTTGAGCTTTTAATCTGCGTTTTAACGCGTAAAAACAGCATAAAACGACGAAATTTTTTGTTATTCGTTTTTTATTAATATTTAAAAATCTATTTGAACGCGATTTCAACGATCTAAAATGCTTGAAAATGATTATTTTAGCAAAACAGCACGTTTTGAGCTTTAATCTGCGTTTTAACGCGTAAAACAGCATAAAAACGACGATTTTTTATTATTCGTTAATATTAATATTGCGTCTATTTGAACGATTTCAGCGATCTAAAATGCTTGAAAATGCTTATTTTAGCAGCAAAACGGCACGTTTGAGCTTTAATCTGAGTTTTTAAAGCGTAAAGAGCATAAAACGACGAAATTTTTATTATTCGTTTTTAATGTGCACGTCTATTTGAACGATTTCAACGATCTAAAATGCTTGAAAATGGTGTTTAGCAAAACAGCGTTTGAAGGCTTTTAAATACACGTTTTTAACTTGTAAAACAGCTTTATAAAACGACAGGAATTTTTATTATTCGTTTTATTAATATTGCGTCTATTTGAACGATTTCCAACGATCTAAAATGCTTGAAAATGATTATTTTGGCAAAACAATTACGTTTGCAGGCTTTTAATCTGCGTTTTAACGCGTAAAACAGCATAAAACGACGATTTTTTTATTATTTGTTTTATTAATATTGCTTCTATTTGAACGATTTCAAAGATCTAAAATGCTTGAAAATGCTTATTTTAGCAAAACAGCACATTTTGAGCTTAATCTGCGTTTTAACGCGTAAAACAGCATAAAAGCGACGAATTTTTATTATTCGTTTTTATTAATTGCTCCTATTTGAACGATTTCAACGATCTAAAATGCTTGAAAATGCTTATTTTAGCAAAAAGACGTTTTGAGCTTTAATCTGCGTTTTAACGCGTAAACAGCATAAAACGACGAAATTTTATTATTCGTTTTTTATTAATATTGCGTCTATTTGAACGATTTCAACGTCTAAAATGCTTGAAAATGATTATTTTAGCAAAACAGCACGTTTTGAGCTTTAATTGCATTTAACGCGTAAAACAGCATAAAACGACAATTTTTTTTTTTTTTATTAATATTGCTTCTATTTGAACGATTTCAACGATCTAAAATGCGAAAATGATTTTGAAAACAGCCCTTTTGAGCTTTAATCTCGTTTTTTCGCGTAAAAAAATTTTAAAAAGAGTTTTTTTTTTTTTATTAAAATTGCTCATTTGAACATTTCAACGATCAAAATGCTTAAAATGTTATTTTTTTTAAAAACCCGTTTTTGGCTTTTTTTCGCGAACGCGAAAAAAAACCTTTTTATTTTCGTTTTTTAAATTTTGTCAAAATTTTAAGATTTCAAACTAAAAACTTAAAATGGTTTTTTAAAAAATTTTTTAAATTTTTTTTTTCCCTAAAAAAAAAAAAGGTTTTATTTTGTTTTTTTTTAAAATTTTTGATGAACGATTTACACAATGTTAAAAGTTATTTTTTTGGGAAAACGCATTTTGAGGAAATTTTTTTTCGTAAAAAAATAAAAAGACAAATTTTTTTTTTTTTTTTTTTAAAAGCTTTTTTTTAACGTTTAACGTTAAAACCCGAAAAAATTTTTTAAAAACGGGTTTATTTTTTCCTTTTAACCCAAAAAAACGCAAAATTTTTATTTTGTTTTTTAAAAAATTTGGCTTTTGAAAGTTTTAAAATTAAAACGAAAAAAATTTTTTTTTTGAAAAAAATTTTTACTTTTTTTTAACGCTAAAAAAAATTTTAAAAGAATTTTAAAAACGTTTTTTTTTAAAAACCTAAAACGTTTAACGACAAAAATTTAAAATTTTTTTAAAAAGCCTTTTTTAGAATCCTTTTTGGTAAAAAAAAAAAGAAAAATTTTTTTCGTTTTTATTAAATTGCCTTTTTTAATTTTTTTTAAAATCTTAAAAAAAAATTTTAGCAAAAAGCTTTTAAAACTTTAACCCGCGTTTTAACTTTAAAAAAAAAAAATTTTTTTTTTTTCGTTTTTTTTTATTCTTTTTTGAACGATTTAACGATTAAAATCTTAAAATGAATTTTTTTGCAAAAACCTTTTTAGAATCTGCGTTTGCGTAAAAAAAAAACGAATTTTTTTATTTTTTTATTTAAATTTCTTTTTTAAAAAATTTAACGATTAAAATTTAAAATGCTTTTTTTAGCAAAACAGCACGTTTTGGTTTTTGCGTTTTAAAACGTAAAAGGCAAAAAAGACGAAATTTTTTAAATTTGTTTTTTTAATATTTTCCCTTTTGAAGATTTCAACATCCCAAAATTTTGGGAAAAAAATTTTTTTGCAAAAAAGCCCTTTAGCTTTTAACGCTTTTACGCGAAAAAATTTTAAAAAAAATTTTTTTTACGTTTTTTAAATTTTCTTATTTTAATTTTCAAAAATTTTAAAAAATTTTTTTTTTAAAAAAAAAAGCGTTTTATTTTTTTTGCGTTTTTTCTAAAAAATTAAAAAAACAATTTTTAAATTTTTTTTTTTAAAAATTTTTTTTTAACGTTTTAACGTTAAAAGTAAAAGCATTTTGAAAAAAAATTTATTTTAAATTTCGTTTTAACGGTAAAAAAGTTTAAAAAACCCTTTTTAAAAGTTTTTTTAAAAAGCCTTTTGAACTTTCCGTTAAATTTTAAAAGTTTTTTAAAAAAAGGTTTTTTTTAATTGCTTTTAACGGTAAAAAACCAAAAAAAACTTTTTTTTTTTTTTTTTTTTAAAACTTTTTTAACGTTTAACGCTAAAAGCTTAAAAGCATTTTAAAAACCCTTTTTTTTGCTTTTTAACACGGTTTAAAAGGTAAAAAAAGGGGGGGCCCCTTTAAAAAACCGGGGGGGAAAAAAAAAAAAAAAAAAAAAAAATTTTTTTAATTTTAATTTCGGTTTTTTTTTTTTTAATTTTTTTTTTTTTTGCCCCGGGTTTTCTTTAAAAATTTTGGGGAAAAAAACGGGAAAAAATTTTTTCCCAGCGATTTTTTTTAAAAAA
>NW_027047593.1:0-13876 GCF_025399875.1 Dalotia coriaria
TAAAAAAGAATAAAAAAAACGTCGTTTTTTTTTGTTTTACGCGTTAAAAAGCAGAAAAAAAAGCTCAAAAAGTGCTGTTTTTCAAAATAAGCATTTTCCTTTTTTGATCGTTGAAATCGTTCAAATAGACCAATAAATAAAAACGAATAATAAAAATTTCGTCGTTTTTATGCTGTTTTACGGTTAAAACGCGTTAAAACTCAAAACGTGCTGTTTTGTTTAAAAAAAAGCATTTTCAAACATTTTTGATCTTGAAACCCTTCAAAAAGACGCAATAAAAATAAAAAAAGAATAATAAAAAATTTTTGTCATGTTTTTTACGCGTTAAAACGCAGAATAAAGCTCAAAAAGTGCTGTTTTGCTAAATAAGCATTTTCAAGCATTTTTGATCGTTGAAATCGTTTTAAATAAAAACAATATTAATAAAACGAATAATAAAAAAATTTTGTCGTTTTATGCTGTTTACGGGTTTAAAAGCAGATTAAAACTCAAAACGTGCTGTTTTGCAAAATAAGCATTTTCAAGCATTTAGATCGTTGAAATGTTCAAATAGACGCAATTTAAAAAAACGAAAATAAAAATTTTGTCGTTTTATGTGTTTACGCGTTAAAAGCAGATTTAAACTCAAAACGTGCTGTTTTGCTAAAAAAGCATTTTTTAAGCATTTTTGATCGTTGAAATCGTTCAAATAGAAGCAATATTAATAAAAACGAATAATAAAAATTCGTCGTTTTAGCTGTTTTCGGTTAAAACCGTTAAACCAAAACGTGCTGTTTTGTAAAATAAATTTTCAACATTTTAGATCGTTGAAACGTTTAAATAGACCAATAAAAATAAAAACGAATAATAAAAATTTCGTCGTTTTTTTGCTTTTTACGCGTTAAAACCAGATTAAAAACTCAAACGTGCTGTTTTGCTAAAATAAGCATTTTCAAGCATTTTAAATCGTTGAAATCGTTCAAAAAGAAAAATATTTTAAAAAAGAATAATAAAAAATTTGTCGTTTTTAAGCTGTTTTACGCGTTAAAAAGCAGATTAAAACTCAAAACGATGTAAACTTTATAAAATAAATTTTCCGGCATTTTAGATCGTTGAAATCGTTCAAATGGGCGCGTAGTAATAAAACGAATAATAAAATTTCGTCGTTTTTGCTGTTTTACGCGTTAAAAGAAAACGCAGATTAAAACTCAAATGGTGCTGTTTTGCTAAAATAAAGCATTTTCAAGCATTTTAGATCGTTGAAATCCGTTCAAAATAGAAGCAATATTAATAAAAACGAATAATAAAAATTCGTCGTTTTATGCTGTTTTGCAGGGTAAACGCAGATTAAAGCTCAAAACGTGCTGTTTTGCTAAAATCAGCATTTTCAAGCATTTTAGATCGTTGAAAATCGTTCAAAATAGACGCAATATTAATAAAAACGAATAATAAAAATTCGTCATTTTATGCCGTTTACGCGTTAAAACGCAGATTAAAGCTCAAATCGTGCTGTTTTTGCTAAAATAAGCATTTTTCAGAAGCATTTTAAATCGTTGAAATCGTTCAAATAAACAATATTAATAAAAACGAATAATAAAAAAATTCGTCGTTTTATGCTGTTTTACGCGTTAAACGCAGATTAAAGCTCAAAACGATAACGCCAAAAATATAAGCATTTTCAAGCACCAGATCATTTGAAATCGTTTCAAATAAGGCGTAATAAAATAAAAACGAATAGTAAAAATTTCGCCGTTGTTTTTTTATGCTGTTTACGCGTTAAAGCGAATTAAGCTCAAAACGTGCTGTTTTTGCCACAAAATAAAGCATTTTCAAGCACAGATCGTTGGGAAATCGTTCAAATAGACGCAATGACCAATAAAAACGAATAATAAAAATTCGTCGTTTTTTATACTTTATTTTACGCGATTGCAAAGGCACTGATTAAAGCTCAAAACGAGCTGTTTTGCTAAAATAATAAACGTACAGCATTTTAGATCGTTGAAATCGTTCCGAATAGAAGCAATATTAAAAACAGATAGCCAAAATTTCGTCGTTTTTTATGCTGTTTTACGCGTTAAAACGCGAGAATAAAGCTCAAAACGATGCTGTTTTGCTGAATAAGCATTGCAAGCATTTTAGATCCCGTTGAAATCGTTCAAATGAGACGCAATATTAATAAAAAGCGAATAATAAAAGGTTTAGTAGTTTTATGCTGTTTACGCGTTAAAACGCAGATTAAAGCTCGTGGGTACTGTTTTGCTAAAATAAGCATTTTTCAAGCATTTTAGATCGTTGAGAGAATCGTTCAAATAGAAGCAATAATGGCAAAACAGGCCGCTAAAAAAATTCGTCCCGTTTTTATGCTGTTTTACGCGTTAAAACGCGTTAAAGCTCGAAACGTGCTGTTTTTGCTTTAAAATAAGCATTTTCAAGCATTTTAGATCGTTGAAATCGTTCAAATAGACGCAATATTAATAAAAAACGAATAATAAAAATTTCCGTGGGTGCCGCGCATTTTACGCGATTTAAAAACGCGAATTAAAGCTCAAATCGTGCTGTTTTGCTAAAATAAGCATTTTCAAGCTTATTTAGATCGGTGAAATGATTCAAATAAACAGCCGTAATAAAGAAGCGAATAATAAAAAATTCGTCGTTTTATGCTGTTTTACGCGTTAAACGCAGATTAAAACTCAAACGTGCTGTTTTGCTAAAATAAGCATTTTTCAAGCATTTTGGTCGTTTGAAATCGTTCAAATAGACGCAATATTAATAAAAACAAAATAATAAAAATTTCGTCGTTTTATGCTGTTTACGCGTTAAAACGCTGATTAAAACTCAAACGTGCTGTTTTGCGAAAATAAGCATTTTCAAGCATTTTGATCGTTGAAATCGTTCAAATAGGCGCAATATTAATAAAGGCGAATAATAAAAATTTAATGCGTTTTTATGCTGTTTTACGCGTTAAAACGCAGATTTAAAAGAAATAAAACGTGCTGTTTTGCTTTAAAATAAGCATTTTCAAGCATTTTAGATCGTTGAAATCGTTCAAATAGACGCAATATTAATAAAACGAATATGGGTACATTGGAACATGATGTTTTACGCGTTAAAAAGCAGAATAAACTCAAAACGTGCTGTTTTTGCTGAAGCCAGCATTTTCAAGCATTTTTAGATCGTTGAAATCGTTCAAATAGGCACAATGGCTAATAAAACGAATAATAATAAAAATTTTAGTATCGTTTTTATGCTGTTTTACGAAGTTTAAAAACGCAGATTAAAAGCTCAAAACATTAACTGTTTTTGTTAAAATAGCATTTTCAAACATTTTAGATCGTTAGAGCGGTTTCAGGCCGACGCAATAAAAATAAAACGAATAATGTGAGCACGTCGTTTTTTATGCTGGCTTTACGCGTTAAAACGCAGAATAAAAGCTCAAAACGTGCTGTTTTGCTAAAATAAGCATTTTTCAAGCATTTTAGATCGTTGAAATCGTTCAAATAGAAGCGTATTAATAAAAGCAGAATAGCCAAAATTTCACGTCGTTTTATGCTGTTTTACGCGTTAAAACGCAGATTAAACTCAAAAACGTGCTGTTTTGCTAAAATAAGCGTTTTTCCAAACATTTTAGATCGTTAGAGTAGACCAAATAGAAGCAATATTAATAAAAACAGACCGTAAATTTATTGTTTTGTACTTGTTTTACATTAAACGCAGATTAAGCTCAAAACGATAGCATTTTTGCTAAAATAAAAGCATTTTCGAAAGCATTTTGATCGATTTAAATGCGTTAAAATAGACGCAATGTGGTAAAGCGAATAATAAAAATTTCGTCGTTTTATGCCATTTTTACACTGATAAAACGCGGGTAAACAAAACGTTGTTTTGCTAAAATAAACATTTCAAGCATTTTAGATCGTTGAAATCGTTCAAATAGAAACACAATATTAATAAAACGAATAATAAAAAAATTCGTGGTTTTGTGCTGTTTGCGTTAAACGCAGATTAAAAGCTCAAAGCGTGCTGAACTTTTGCTGAAAATAAGCATTTCAAGCATTTTAAGATCGTTGCGGTACGTTTCAAATAGACGCAATAAAATAAAAACGGAATAAGCGAAGGCACAGTCGTTTTTATGCTGGCTTTACGCGTTAAAACGCAGAATAGAAGCTCAAAACATGCTGTTTGCCAGAATAGAAGCATTTTCAAGCATTTTAGATCCGTTGAAGTGGTTTGGTGAAACCGTAATAAAAACGAATAATAAAAATTTCGTCGTTTTATGCTGTTTTGCGCGTTAAAACGCAGATTAAAGCTCAAAGGTGCTGTTTTGCAAAATAAGCATTTTCAAGCATTTTAGATCGTTTAGTCGTTCAAATGAGCAATATTAAAAACGAATAATAAAATTTCGTGTTTTATGCTGTTTTTACGCGTTATTTACAGATGAAAGCTCAAAACGATGCTGTTTGCTAAAATAAGCATTTTCAGGCAATTTTAGATCGTTGAAATCGTTCAAATAGACGCAATATTATTAAAAGGCGATAATAAAAATTTCGTCGTTTTATGCTGTTTCTGAGGATTAAAACGCAGAATAAAGCTCAAAACGTGCTGTTTTGCTAAAATAAGCATTTTCAAGCATTTTTAGATCGTTGAAATCGTTCAAATAGACGCAATATTAATAAAAACGAATAATAAAATTTCGTCACGTTTTATGCTGTTTTACGCGTTAAAGCGCAGTTAAACTCAAAGATGGTGCTGTTTTTTGCTAAAATAATAAGCATTTCAAAGCATTTTAGATCGTTGAAATCGTTCAAATAGAAGCAATATTAATAAAAACAGATAACTAAAAAATTGTCCGTTTTATATGCTGTTTTACGCGTTAAAAACGCAGATTAAAACTCAAACATTGCTGTTTTGCTAAAATAAGCAATAAAATAAAAACGAATAATAAAATTTTTAATCCCACGTTTTATGCTGTTTTACGCGTTAAAACGCAGATTAAAGCTCAAAACGTGCTGTTTTGCTAAAATAAAGCATTTTCAAGCATTTTTAAAGATGTTGCAATCGTTCAGGCCAGGCGCAATATTAATAAAAACGAATAGCCAAAAATTTCGTCGTTTTTACATGCTGTTTTGCGGGCAAAACGCAGATTAAAGCTCAAAACGTGCTGTTTTGCTAAAATAAAGCATTTTCAAGGCATTTTAGATCGTTGAAATCGTTCAAATAAAATCAATGTGTAAAAACGAATAATAAAAATTCGTCCGTTTTTATGCTTTGTCTTACGAGTTAAATTGCAGATTAAAGCTCAAAACGTGCTGTTTTACGCTAAAATAAGCATTTTTCAAGCATTTTAGATCGTTGAAATCGTTTCAAATAGACGCAATATTCATAAAAACGAATAATAAAATTTCGTCGTTTTTTATGATGTTTTACGCGTTAAAGCAGAATAAAGCTCAAAACGTGCTGTTTTGCACAAAATAAGCATTTTCAAAGCACATTTTAGATCGTTGGAAATCGTTCAAATAGACGCAATATTAATAAAAACGAATAATAAAAATTTCGTGTGATTTTATGCTGTTTTGAGTTAAAACGCGATTCAAGCTCAAAACGTGCTGTTTTGTTAAAATAAGCATTTTCAAACATTTTGAATCATTGGAAACCGTTTCAAATAGACGCAATAAAAAATAAAAACGAATAATAGAAATTTCGTCGTTTTTATGCTATTTTACGCGTTAAAACGCAGACAAAACTCAAAACGTGCTGTTTTGCTAAAATAAGCATTTTCAAAGCATTTTAGATCACGTTGAAATCGTTCAAAATAGAAGCAATATTAATAAAAGCGATAATAAAAATTTCGTCGTTTTTATGCTGTTTTTACGCGTTAAAACGCAGATTAAAGCTCAAAACGTGCTGTTTTGCTAAAATAAAGCATTTTCAAAGCTTAGTTTGAATCGTTGAAATCGTTCAAATAGACGCAATATTAATAAACGAATAATAAAATTTCGTCGTTTTTATGCTGTTTTACGCGTTAAAACGCAGATTAAAGCTAAGAAACGTGCTGTTTTGCTAAAATAAGCATTTTTCAAGCATTTTTAAGATCATTGAAATCGTTCAAAATAGAAGCAATATTAATAAAACGAATAATAAAATTCTGCGTCGTTTTTATGCTGTATTACGCGTTAAAACTCAGATTAAAGCTCAAAACGTGCTGTTTTGCTAAAATAAACATTTTCAAGCATTTTAGATCGTTGGGAAATCGTTCAAATAAGGAGCCTTTACAATAAAAATAAAAACGAATAATAAAAAGAATTTCGTCGTTTTGCTGCTGTTTTTACGCGTTAAAACGCAGATTAGCTCAAATCGTGCTGTTTTGCTAAAACCGGCATTTTCAAGCATTTAAATGGTTGAAATCGTTCAAATAGAGCAATATTAATAAAAACGAATGGCAAAAAATTCGTCGTTTTATGCTGTTTTTACGCGTTAAAACGCAGATTAAAACTCAAAACGTGCTGTTTTGCTAAAATAAGCATTTTCAAGCTTTTAGATCGTTGAAATCGTTCAAATAGACGCAATAAAATAAAAAACGAATAATAAAAATTTCGTTGTTTTTGTATGCCTGTTTTTACGCGTTAAAACGCAGAATTAAGCTCAAAACGTGCTGTTTTTTGCTAAAATAAAGCATTTTCAAAGCATTTTAGATCGTTGAAATCATTTACAAATAGACGCAATATTAATAAAAAACAGATAATAAAAATTTAAGTCGTTTTACATGCTGTTTTGCTGTTAAAACGCAGATTGAAAAGAGAGCGACATTTTAACAAAATAAGCATTTTCAAGCATTTTTAAGATCGTTGAAATCACGTTTCAAATAGAAGCAATATTAAAAAAACGAATAATAAATTTCGTCGTTTTATGCTGTTTTACGCGTTAAAACGCGATAAAACTCAAAACGTGCTGTTTTGCTAAAATAAGCATTTTCAAGCATTTTAGATCGTTGAAATCGTTTCAAATAGACGCAATATTAATAAAAACGAATAATAAAAATTTCGTCGTTTTTATGCTGTTTACGCGTTAAAACGCAGATTAAAGCTCAAAATGGTGCTGTTTTGCTAAAATAAGCATTTTTCAAGCATTTAGATCGTTGTCCGTTTCAAATAGAAGCAATAATGAAATAAAACGACCAATAAAAAATTCGTCGTTTTTATGCTGTTTTACGCGTTAAACGCAGATTAAAAGCTCAAAACGTGCTGTTTTGCTAAAATAAGCATTTTTCAAGCATTTTAGATCGTTGAAATCGTTCAAACTAGACGCAATATTAATAAGAGCGAATAGCCATTTCGTCGTTTTTTATGCTGTTTTTACGCGTTAAAACGCAGATTAAAACTCAAATCGTGCTGTTTTGCTTAAACTCGCCTTTTCAAGCGGCATTTAGTCGTTGAAATCGTTTCAAATAGAAGCAATAATAAAACGAATAATAAAAATTCGTCGTTTTTATGCTGTTTACGCGTTAAAACGCAGATTAAAAGCTCAAAACGTACTGTTTTGCTAAAATAAGCATTTTCAAGCATTTTAGATCGTTGAAATCGTTCCAAATAGACGCAATATTAATAAAAACAAATAATAAAAGGCTGTCGTTTTACATGCTGTTTTACGCGTTAAAACTATGATTAAAGCTCAAAACGTGCTGTTTTGCGAAAATAAGCATTTTCAAGCATTTTAGATCGTTGAAATCGTTCCGACAGACGCAATATTAATAAAAACAGATAAATAAAAATTCGTCGTTTTTTTATGCTGTTTTACGCGTTAAAACGCAGATTAAAGCTCAAAACGTGCTGTTTTTTGCTAAACAAGCATTTCAAGCATTTTAGATCGTTGAAATCGTTCAAAGGCCGAATCAATATTAATAAAAAACGAATAATAAAATTTCGTCGTTTTGTAACGTTTTACGCGAGTTAAAACGCGGAATAAAAGCTCAAAACGTTGCTTGCTGCAAAATAAGCATTTTTCAGAAGCATTTTAGATCCGTTGAAATCGTTTCAAATAGACGCAATATTAATAAAACGAATATGAAATTTCGTGGAACATGCTGTTTTGCGCGTTGAAACGCAGATTAAAGCTCAAATCGTGCTGTTTTGCTAAAATAAGCATTTTCAAGCATTTTAGATCGTTTAGAATGATTTCAAATAGAAGCAATATTAATAAAAACGAATAATAAAAAATTCGTCGTTTTATGCTGTTTTACGCGTTAAAACGCAGATTAAAACTCAAAACGTGCTGTTTTTGCTAAAATAAAGCATTTTCAAGCTTTTTAGATGGTTGAAATCGTTTAAAATAAGACGCAATAAAAGCCAAAACGAATAATAAAATTTCGTTTTTTTATGCGCAATTTTACGCGTTAAAACGCAGATTAAAGCTCAAAACGTGCTGTTTTGCTAAAATAAGCATTTGCAAAGCGGTACTGGAGTCGTTGCGAAATCGCGTTCAGAATAGACGCAATGTAAAAACGAATAATAAAATTTCGTCGTTTTTTATGCTGTTTTACGCGTTAAAACGCAGATTAAAGCTCAAAACGTGCTGTTTTTGCTAAAATAAACATTTTTCAAGCATTTTGAATCGTTGAAATCGTTCAAATAGACGCAATATTAATAAAAACAGATAATAAAAATTTGTCGTTTTATGATGTTTAACGTTAAAAGCAGAATAAAGAAGCTCAAAACGACATGTTTTGCCGTCAGCGTACTTCAAGCATTTTAGATCGTTGAAATCGTTCAAATAGACGCAATATTATTAATAAAACAGGCCGTAATAAAAATTTCGTCGTTTTATGCTGTTTTACAGTTAAAACACCAGATTAAAGCTCAAAAACGTGCTGTTTTGTTAAAATAAGCATTTCAAACATTTTAGATCGTTGAAACCGTTCAAATAGACGCAACTAAAATAAAAAACGAATAATAAAAATTTCGTCGTTTTTTATGCTATTTTACGCGTTAAAACGCAGAATAAAAACTCAAAACGTGTATTTTGCTTTAAAATAAGCATTTTCAAGCATTTTAGATCGTTGGAAATCGTTTCAAATAGAAGCAATATTGGCAAAGCACGAATAATAAAAATTTCGTCACGTTTTTATGCTGTTTTACGCGCGTTAAAACGCAGATTAAAGAAACTCAAAACGTGCTGTTTGCTAAAATAAGCATTTTTCAAACATTTTAGATCGTTGAAATCGATTAAATAGAAGCAATATTAATAAAACGAATAATAAAAATTCGTCGTTTTTTTATGCTGTTTTTACACGTTAAAACGCAGATTAAAGCTCAAAACGTGCGCATTTTGCTAAAATAAGCATTTTCAAGCATTTTTAGATCGTTGAAATCACATTCAAATAGACGCAATATTAATAAAAAACGAATAATAAAAATTTCGTCGTTTTTATGCTGTTTTACGCATTAAAACGCAGATTAAAGCTCAAAACGTGCTGTTTTGCTTTAAAATAATAAGCATTTTCAAGCATTTTAGATCGTTTTGAAATCGTTCAAATAGAGAAGCAATATTAATAAAAACAGATAATAAAAAATTCGTCACGTTTTTATGCTGTTTTACGCGTTAAAACGCAGATTAAAAACTCAAAACGTGCTGTTTTGCTAAAATAAGCATTTCAAGCATTTTGAATCGTTGAAACCGTTCAAATAGACGCAATAAAAATAAAACGAATAATAAAAAGAATTTCGTCGTTTTTATGCTATTTTACGCGTTAAAACGCAGAATAAAGCTCAAAACGTGCTGTTTTTGCTAAAATAAAGCATTTTCAAGCATTTTAGATCGTTGAAATCGTTCAAATAGAAGCAATATTAATAAAAACGAATAATAAAAATTTCGTCGTTTTTATGCTGTTTTACGCGTTAAAAACGCAGATTAAAACTCAAAAGGTGCTGTTTTGCCAAAATAAGCATTTTCAAGCATTTAGATCGTTGAAATCGTTCAAATAAACAATATTGTAAAAACGAATAATAAAAATTTCGTCGTTTTATGCTGTTTTACGCGTTAAAACGCAGATTAAAGGCTCAAAACGTGCTGTTTTGCTAAAATAAGCATTTTCAAGCATTTTAGATCACGTTGAAATCGTTCAAATAGACGCAATATTAATAAAAACAGATAATAAAAATTTCGTCGTTTTTATGCTGTTTACGCGTTAAAACGCTGATTAAAAGCATCAAAACGTGCTGTTTTGCTAAAATAAGCATTTTAAAGCATTTTAGATCGTTGAAATCGTTCAAATAGACGCAATATTAAGCCAAAAGAGCAGATAATAAAAAATTACGTCGTTTTGCTGTTTTACGCGTTAAAACGCAGATTAAAGCTCAAAACGTGCTGTTTTGCTAAAATAAGCATTTTCAAGCATTTTTTTAGATCGTTGAAATCGTTCAAATAGAAGCAATAGTAATAAAAAACGAATAATAAAATTTCGTCGTTTTTATGCCGTTTTGCGCGTTAAAACGCAGATTAAAACTCAAACGTGCTGTTTTTGCTAAAAATAAGCATTTTCAAGCACATTTTGAATCGTTGAAATCGTTCAAATAATAGAAGCAATATTAATAAAAAACGAATAATAAAAATTCGTCGTTTTTATGCTGTTTACGCGTTAAAACGCAGATTAAAACCTCAAAAACGTGCTGTTTTGCTTTAAAATAAACATTTTCAAGCATTTTGAATCGTTGAAATCGTTCAAATAGACGCAATATTAATAAAAACGAATAATAAAAATTTCGTCGTTTTTACATGCTGTTTTACGCGTTAAACGCAGGTTAAAAGCACAAATCATTGCTGTTTTTGCTAAAATAAGCATTTTCAAGCATTTTTTATATCACGTTGAAATCGTTTCAAATAGAAGCAATATTAATAAAAACGAATAATAAAAATTGCGTCGTTTTATGCTGTTTTTTACGCGTTAAAACGCAGAATAAAAGCTCAAAACGTGCTGTTTGCTAAAATAAGCATTTTCAAGCATTTTTTAAGATCGTTGGAATCTCGTTCCGGCGGAGCGCAATAAAAATAAAAAACGGGTAATAAAATTTCGTCGTTTTTTATGCTGTTTTACGCGTTAAAACGCAGAATAAAGCTCAAAACGTGCTGTTTTGCTAAAATAAGCATTTTCAAGCATTTTTAGATCACGTTGAAATCGTTCAAATAGAAGCAATATTAATAAAAACAGATAATAAAAATTTCGTCGTTTTTATGCTGTTTACGCGTTAAAACGCAGATTAAAAGCTCAAAACGTGCTGTTTTGCGAAAATAAAGCATTTTTCAAGCATTTTTAGATCGTTGAAATCGTTCAAATGACGCAATAAAAATAAAAACGAATAATAAAAATTTCGTCGTTTTATGCTGTTTTACGCGTTAAAAACGCAGATTAAAAGCTCAAAACGTGCTGTTTTGCTAAAATAAGCATTTTCAAGCATTTTAGATCGTTGAAATCGTTCAAATAGACGCAATATTAATAAAACGAATAATAAAAATTCGTCGTTTTATGCTGTTTTACGCGTTAAAACGCAGATTAAAGCTCAAAACGTGCTGTTTGCTTTAAAATAAAGCATTTTTCAAGCATTTTTAGATCGTTGGAAATCGTTCAAAATAGAGAAGCAATATTAATAAAAACGAATAATAAAAAATTTATCGTTTTATGCTGTTTTACGAGTTAAAACGCCAGATTAAAGCTCAAAACGTGCTGTTTGTTAAAATAAGCATTTTCAAAATTTTTAGATCGTTGAAATCGTTCAAATAGAAGCAATATTAATAAAAACGAATAATAAAAATTCGTTGTTTTATGCTGTTTTACGCGTTTAAACGCAGATTAAAGCTCAAAACGTGCTGTTTTGCTAAAATAAGCATTTTCAAGCATTTTTTAGATCATTTGCAATCGTTCAAACGCAATATTAATAAAAACGAATAATAAAAATTTCGTCGTTTTTTATGCTGTTTTACGCGTTAAAAACGCAGATTAGCTCAAACGTGCTGTTTTGCTAAAATAAGCATTTTTCAAGCATTTTTAGATCGTTGAAATCGTTCAAATAGACGCAATATTAATAAAAACAGATAATAAAAATTTCGTCGTTTTTTATGCTGTTTTACGCGTTAAAACGCAGATTAAAGCTCAAAACATTAACGTTTGCTAAAATAAGCGCATTTTCAAGCATTTTAGATCACGTTGAAATCGTTCAAATAGAAGCAATATTAATAAAAACAGATAATAAAAATTCGTCGTTTTATGCTGTTTTACGCGTTAAAACGCAGATTAAAGCTCAAAACGATGCTGTTTTTTGCTAAAATAAGCATTTTCAAGCATTTTTAGATCGCTGAAATCGTTCAAGGCAGACGCAATAAAAATAAAAACGAATAATAAAAATATCGTCGTTTTATGCTGTTTTACGCGTTAAAACGCAGGAGATAAAGCTCAAAACGTGCTGTTTTGCTAAAATAAAAGCATTTTCAAGCATTTTAGATCGTTGAAATCGTTTGTGGGCCTGCCAATATTAATAAAAACGAATAATAAAAAATTTCGTCGTTTTTTATGCTGTTTTACGAAGTTAAAACGCAATTAAAATAAAACGTGCTGTTTGTTAAAATAAGCATTTTAACATTTTAGTGTCGTTAACGCAATAAAAATAAAAATAAATAAAAATTTCGTGTTTTTAATTTGCTTTTAGCGTTAAAACGCAGAAAAACTCAAAAAACGTTTTTGCTAAAAATATTTTCGATTTTGTACGTTAGAAACGTTCAAAAACGAATAAAAATAAAAACGATAATAGATTTCTGTTTTATCAGTTTTACGGTTAAAAGCGATAAAGCTCTTCAAAATAGATTTCAAAATAACGATTTAAATTTTAGATTTGAAATCGTTAAATAAACGCAATATTAAAAAATACTATAAAGTTTTTCGTTAAAATGCTGTTTTACTTAAAAGCGTTGTAAAGCAAAACGTCATTTTCTAAAAATAATTAAAAAGCATTTTAATTTGAAATATCGCTAAAACGCATATTAAACTAAAACGTAATATAAAATAAGTGTTTTTCTGATTTAGCGTTAAAACGAGATAAACTCAAAACGCAATTTTATAAAAAAAAATTTAAATTTCGTTTTTATGCTGTGTTCATAACGCAATATTAAAAAAAAAAATAAAATTGCGTTTTTAAAATTGTTTTAAGCTTTTAGCAGTTAAACTTCAAAATAGCGAATATAATAAAGCATAATAAAATTTGTCGTTTTAATCGTTTTAAAGTAAAACGCAGATTAAAAAACAAAATAAATTTTTCGTTTATATGCTTTTTAGCATTTTAAATCGATTGAAACTAAAAAGCAATATTATAAAAACGAATAATTTTAAAATCTTTTTAATCGTTTGATCGTTAAAACGCAGATAAAATAAAATCTGTTTTAAAATAAAATTTTCGATTTTAGCGTTTCGATTAAAAAAGATAAAAAAATAGCGTTTATTAAATAAGTTTTAGTTTATGTTTAAACGATAAACGCAATAAACTCAAAACGAATATTAAAATTCGTTGATTTTAGTCGTTTTAACGTTAAAACGCAATTAAAAGCTAAAAACGTGTTTTTTAAAAAAATATTTCAAGCATTTTATATACGTTGAATCGTTCAAAAGCAGCAATAAATAAAAGATAAAAAAATTTTCACGTTTTATATGTTGATTTACAATTAAACGCAATTAAAACTCAAAAACGATGCTGTTTTGTTAAATAAGCTTTTCTTAAACAGTTTAAATCGTTGAAATCGTTCAAATAGAAATTAATAAAAACGAATAATAAAAATTCGTTTTTTATGCATTTACGCGTTAAAACCAGATTAAAGCTCAAAACGTGCTGTTTTGCTAAAATAAGCATTTTCAATTTACGAAAAC
>NW_027047594.1:0-13875 GCF_025399875.1 Dalotia coriaria
AGAAAAACTTTTAGTTTGTGTTTGGTTAAAAAATAAAAAGTTTCGTTTAAAAATTTTGGGGAGGTTTTTTCGCTTAAAAAAAATTTTTAAACTAAGTCTTTTTAAAATAAGCATTTTCAAGCATTTTAGATCGTTGAAATCGTTCAAATAGAAGCAATATTAATAAAAAACGAATAATAAAAATTTCGTCGTTTTTATGCTGTTTTTACGCGTTAAAACGCAGATTAAAAGCTAAACGTGCTGTTTTGCTAAAATAAGCATTTTCAAGCATTTTAGATCGTTGAAATCGTTCAAATAGACGCAATATTAATAAAACGAATAATAAAAATTTCGTCGTTTTTATGCTGTTTTACGCGTTAAAACGCAGAATAAAGCTCAAACGTGCTGTTTTGCTGAAATAAGCATTTTCAAGCATTTTAGATCGTTGAAATCGTTCAAAGAAGCAATATTAATAAAAAACAAAAATAATAAAAATTCGTCGTTTTTTTGCTGTTTTGCGCGTTAAACGCAGATTAAAGCTCAAAAAGGGCTGTTTTGCTAAAATAAGTATTTTCAAGCATTTAAGATCGTTAAAATCGTTTAAATAGACGCAATATTAATAAAAACGAATAATAAAAAATTCGTCGTTTTTATGCTGTTTTACGCGTGAAAACGTAGATTAAAGCTCAAAACGTGCTGTTTTGCTAAAATAAGCATTTTCCCAAACATTTTAGATCGTTGAATTCGTTCAAATAGAAAATATTAATAAAAACGAATAATAAAAATTTCTGGTTTTATGCTGTTTTGCGCGTTAAAACGCAGATTAAAGCTCAAAACGTGCTGTTTTGCTAAAATAAGCATTTTCAAGCATTTTAGATCGTTGAAATCGTTCAAATAGACGCAATATTAATAAAAACGAATAATAAAAATTTCGTCGTTTTTATCTGTTTTACGCGTTAAAACGCAGATTAAAGCTCAAAACGTGCTTTTTGCTAAAATAAGCATTTTCAAGCATTTTAATCGTGAAATCGTTAAATCGCAATATAACAATAAAAATAATAAAAATTTCGATTTATGTGTTTTACGCGTTAAAACGTTAACGCTTCAAAACGCTGTTTAAAATAAAAGTTTAGTTTTCTAAAATGAAATTTCAAAAGTATAATTATGAAAACGTAAAAAACGCAAATTAATAAAAACGATATACAAGTTAACGATTTTGCTTAAACGGTTAAAAGCGATAAAATCAAATTCTGTTTTAAATTAAATTCGTTAAATTTTTAGATCGTTAAATTAAATAGAACAAAATCGCTTATAAAAACAATAATCAAAATTAAACGCAGTTTAAGCTTAAACGTGTTATAGCAAATAAATTCAAACGTTTTTACGTAAAATCTTTAAAAGCATTATATAAAAACGATTAAAATAATCTATTATAAACGTTTTAGCGTTAAAACGCGTTTAAGCTAAACGCGTTAAGCTAATAAAATTTTCAAACTTTTATTTTAGAAACGATTAAATCAAGCATTTTAATGTTAAACGAATAAAAAATGCAATTTATATGATTAACGTTAAAATCGTGTTTATAAGCTTTAACGTGTAAAATGCAAAATAAACTTTTAAAGCTTTTGTGTAAAATAAATTACAGAATTTAGATTTAAAAAAATAATAAAAATTTCGTTTTAAAACGTATAATAAAACGCGATTTAAAGCTAAACGTCGTTATAGGTTAAAAAAAGAAGTTTAAGCTAAAATACTTTTGAAAGTTAATAGATTGAAATTTCAAAAAACGAATATAAAATTAACGAATAATAAAATTTGTTTTACGTTGAACGTAGATTAAAAACGCGTTCAAATAAAGCTTTTCAAGCATTTTAGATGTGAATCGTTAAATGAAGAATATTAAAAAAACGAATAATAAAAAATTCGTCGTTTTTGTTTTACCGTTAAAAGATTAAATAAAAACGCTATTATAAAATAGTATTTTCATTTTGTTTACGCTTAAAACAGACGCAATAAAAATAAAAATTCTAATAAAAAATTTCAGCATTTTATCGTTAAACGTTCAAATAAAATTAAAAAAACTGATTTTAAAAATAAGTCTTTTAAGATTTTAGGATCGTTAAAGCGTTAAAACGCAGATTAAAAATCAAAAGTTGTAAAATAGCGTTTTAGCTGTTTTACGCGTTAAAACAGTTCAAATAGACAACTTATTTAAAAAATAAATTTTAGCTTTTAATGTTAACGTTAAATAAAGCATATAATAAAAGCGTTTGCTAAAAGCATTTTAAGCATTTTAGATCGTTGAAATCGTTCAAATAAAGCAATATTAATAAAAATAATAAAAATTCGTCTTTTATCTTAGCGTTAAAAACGAATTAAAACTCAAAACGTGCTGTTTTAGCCAAAATAAGCATTTCAAAGCATTTTAATCGTTAAATCGTTCAAATAGAGCATATTAATAAAAACGAATAATAAAAATCGTCGTTTTATGCTGTTTTACGCGTTAAACGCAGATTAACTCAAAACGTGCTGTTTTGTAAAAAAAATTTTAAAAAGATTTAAATCGTTTTAAGCTTTAATAAAAAAGAAAAAAAACTCAAATTTTTTTGTTTTGCTTAAAAAAGGGGAAAAAAAGCTTTAAAAAATTGGTTTTTTTAAAAAAAAGATTTTAAAAAATTTAAATCGTTTAAAAAAAAGCTTTAATAAAAAAGAAAAAAAAAAAACTGCGTCGTTTTTGTAACTTTGTTTTACGCGTTAAAACGCAGATTAAAGCTTAAAACATTAACTATTTTGCTAAAATAAACATTTTTCCGGCATTTTGAATCGTTGAAATCATTCCAAATAGACGCAATAATAAAAACGGGTAATGAAATTTCGTCGTTTTATGCTGTTTTACGCGTTAAAACGCAGATTAAAGCAAAAACGTGCTGTTTGCTAAAATAAAGCATTTTCAAGCATTTTAGATTATTTGAAATCGTTCAAATAGAAGCAATATTAATAAAACGAATAATAAAAATTCGTCGTTTTTTGTTTTACGCGTTAAAACGCAGATTAAGCTCAAAACGTGCTGTTTTGCTAAAATAAGCATTTTCAGCGACGAATCGTTGAAATCGTTTAAATAGAAGCAATATTAATAAAAACAGATAATAAAAAATTCGTCATTTTTATGCTGTTTTCACGCGTTAAGGCGTTAAAGCTCCCGGAAACGTGCTGTTTTCAAAATAAGCATTTTCAAGCATTTTTAGATCGTTGAAATCGTTCAAATAGACGCAATATTAATAAAAACGAATAATAAAAATTTCGTCGGTTTTGCTGTTTTACGCGTTAAAACGCAGAATAAAAGCTCAAAACGTGCTGTTTTTGCTGGAAATAAAAGCTTATTTTTCAAGCATTTTAGATCGTTGGGAATCGTTCCAAATAGACGCAGTATTTAATAAAAACGAATAGTAAAATTTGGCCCGTTTTTGTGCTGTTTTTACGCGTTAAACGCAGATTAAAACTCAAAACGTGCTGTTTTGCTAAAATAAACTTGATTTTCAAGCGTACCCAGATTGTTGAAATCGTTCAAATAGAAGGCAATATTAATAAAACGAATAATTAAAATTCGTCGTTTTTGTGCTGTTTTACGCGTGAAACGCAGATTAAAACTCAAAACATTCTTCTGTTTTGCTAAAATAAGCCCATTTTCAAGCATTTTTAGATCGTTGAAATCGTTTTAGAAATAGAAACTAATATTAATAAAAACAAATAATAAAAATTTCGTCGTTTTTTTTATGCTGTTTTACGCGTTAAAACGCTGATTAAGCTCAAAAACGTGCTGTTTTGCTAAAATTAGCATTTTCAAGCATTTTAGATCGTTGGAATCGTTCAAATAGACGCAATATTAATAAAACGAATAATAAAAAGAATTTTCGTCGTTTTTATGCTGTTTTACTGGTTAAAACGCAGAATAAAACTCAAAACGTGCTGTTTTGCTAAAATAAGCATTTTTAAGCATTTTTAAGTGCGGTTTAGAAATCGTTCAAATAGACGCAATATTAATAAAAACGAATAATAAAAATTTGTGTCGTTTTATGCTGTTTTACAGTTAAAACGCAGAATAAAAGCTCAAAACGTGCTGTTTTCTAAAATAAAGCTTGAAATTTTCAAGCATTTTAGATCGATTTGAAATCCCGTTCCAAAATGGACGCAATATTAATAAAAACGGAATAATAAAAATGTCGTCGTTTTTTATGCTGTTTTACGCGTTGAAGCGCAGATTAAACTCAAAACGTGCTGTTTAGATAAAATAAGCATTTTCAAGCATTTTAGATCGTTGAAATCGTTCAAATGAAGCAATATTAATGAAGCAGATAATAAAAATTTCGTCGTTTTATGCTGTTTTACCGCGTTAAAACGCAGTTCGGCTCAAAACGTGCTGTTTTGCACAAAATAAGCATTTTCAAGCATTTTAGATCGTTAAAATCGTTTAAATAGAAGCAATATTAATAAAAACGAATATGTAAAAAAATCGTCGTTTTTTATGCTGTTTTACGCGTTAAAACGCAGATTAAAAGCTCAAAAACGTGCTGTTGTGCTAAAATAAGCATTTTCAAGCATTTTTGATCGCTGAAATCGTTCAATAGACTGTCGTAAAAACGAATAATAAAAATTTCGTCGTTTTTTATGCTGTTTTACGCGTTAAAGCGCGACCGGCAAAACGTGCTGTTTTGCCTACCGTAAGCATTTTCAGCATTTTTAGATCGTTGAAATCATTCAGTAGGGCGCAATAAAAACAGGTAACAGGTTTCATCACGTTTTTATGCTGTTTTTACTCGTTAAAACGCAGATTAAAAACAAAACGTATGACAAAATAAGCGGCGCAAGCATTTTAGATCGTTTGTAATCGTTCAAATAGACGCAATATTAATAAAAGCGGGTAATAAAAACTTCAGTACGTTTTATACTGTTTTTACGCGTTAAAACGCAGATTAAAGCTTAAAACGTGCTATTTTGCTAAAATAACATTTTCAAGCATTTTAGATCGTTGGAAATCGTTCAAATAGACGCAATATTAGACCGCAAAAACGAATAATAAAAATTTCGTGGTTTTTATGCTGTTTTACGCGTTAAAACGCAGATTAAAAGCTCAAAACGATATGTTTTGCTAAATAAGCATTTTCAAGCATTTTAGATTATTTGAAAATCGTTCAAATGAAACAATATTAATAAAACGAATAATAAAAAAATTCGTCGTTTTTTTATGCTGTTTTTACGCGTTAAAACGCAGATTAAAAACTCAAAACGTGCTGTTTTTGCTAAAATAAGCATTTTCAAGCATTTTTAGATCGTTGAAATGTTTAAATGAGAAGCAATATTAATAAAAAACGAATAATAAAAATTCGTCATTTTATGCTGTTTTACGCGTTAAAACGCAGATTAAAACTCAAAACGTGCTGTTTTGCTAAAATAAGCATTTTCAAGCATTTTAGATCGTTGGTACGTTCAAATAGACGCAATATTAATAAAAGCGATAATAAAAAATTTCGTCGTTTTATGCTGTTTTACGCGTTAAAACGCGAAATAAAGCTCAAAACGTGCTGTTTTGCAGAAGTAAACATTTGCAGCGGTACCAGATCGTTGGAAATCGTTCAAATAGACGCAATATTAATAAAAACAGACCATAAAAAATTTGTACGTTTTTATGCTGTTTTACGCGTTAAAACGCAGATTAAAGCTCAAAACGTGCTGTTTTGCTAAAAATAAGCATTTTCAAGCATTTTAGATTGTTGAGATACGTTCAAATAGAAGCAATATTAATAAAAACGAATAATAAATTCGTCGTTTTTATGCTGTTTACGCGTTAAAACGCAGATTAAAACTCAAAACGTGCTGTTTTGCTAAAATAAGCATTTTCAAGCATTTTAGATCGTTGAAATCGTTTAAATAGAAGCAATATTAATAAAAACGGGTAATAAAAATTCGTCGTTTTTACATGTGCTGTTTACGCGTTAAAACGCAGATTAAAGCTCAAAACGTGCTGTTTTTGCTAAAATAAGCATTTTCAAGCATTTTTAGATCGTTGAAATCGTTCAAATGGGCGCGGTAAAAATAAAAACGAATAATAAAAATTTTGTCGTTTTTTGTGCTTGTTTTTACGCGTTAAGAAACGCGAATAAAACTCAAAACGTGCTGTTTTGCTAAAATAAAGCATTTTCAAGCATTTTAGATCGTTGGAAATCACGTTCCAAATAGACGCAATATTAATACCAAAAACGAATAATAAAACTGCTTGGTTTTTAAGCTGTTTTGCGCGTTAAAACGCAGATTAAAGCTTAAAACGTGCTGTTACTAAAATAAACATTTTCAAGCATTTTAGATCGTTGAAATCGTTCAAATAGACGCAATATTAATAAAA
Source organism: Dalotia coriaria (assembly GCF_025399875.1). NCBI lineage: Eukaryota > Metazoa > Arthropoda > Insecta > Coleoptera > Staphylinidae > Dalotia > Dalotia coriaria. The sequence goes on from NW_027047594.1 coordinate 6,377, forward strand.
ACAGATAATAAAAATTTCGTCGTTTTATGCTGTTTTGCCTGTTAAAACGCAGATTAAAGCTCAAAACGTGCTTGTTTTTAACAAAATAAGCATTTTCAAGCATTTTGGGGTGGTGAAATCGTTCAAATAGAAGCAATATTAATAAAAACGAATAATAAATTCGTCGTTTTATGCTGTTTTTACGCGTTAAAACGCAGATTAAAAGCTCAAACGTGCTGTTTGCTTTAAAATAAGCATTTTCAAGCATTTTGATCGTTGAAATCCCGTTTAAATAGAAGCAATATTGGCAAAAAACGAATAATAAAATTCGTCATTTTTATGCTGTTTTTCACGCGTTAAACGCAGATTAAAGCTCAAAACGTGCTGTTTTGCTAAAATAAAGCATTTTTCAAGCATTTTAGATCGTTGAAATCGATTTCAAATAGACGCAATATTAATAAAAACGAATATAAAAATTTCGTCGTTTTATGCTGTTTTACGCGCGTTAAAACGCAGAATAAAACTCAAAACGTGCAGTTTGCACAAATATAAGCATTTTCAAGCATTTTAGATCGTTGAAATCCGTTCAAATAGACGCAATAATAAAACGAATAATAAAAATTTGGCCGTTTTATGCTTTGTTTTACGCGTTAAACGCAGATTAAAACTCAAAACGTGCTGTTTTGCTAAAATAAAGCATTTTAAGCATTTTAGATTGTTGCGGAAATCGTTCAAATAGAAGCAATATTAATAAAAACGAATAATTAAAAATTCGTCGTTTTTATGCTGTTTTACGCGTTAAAACGCAGATTAAAACTCAAACGTGCTGTTTTGCTAAATTAAAGCATTTTGCAAACATTTTTAGATCGTTGAAATCGTTTAAATAGAAGCAATATTAATAAAAACGAATAATAAAAATTTCGTCGTTTTTTATGCTGTTTTGCGTTAAACGCTGATTAAGCTCAAAACGTGCTGTTTTGCTAAAATTGCATTTCAAGCATTTTAGATCGTTGGAATCGTTCAAATAGACGCAATATTAATAAAAACGAATAATAAAAATTTCGTCGTTTTTTTATGCTGTTTGAGTTAAAACGCAGATAAAACTCAAAACGTGCTGTTTTCTAAAATAAGCAAACATTTTAGATCGTTGGGAAATCATTCAAATGGACGCAATATTAATAAAAACGATAATAAAATGTCGTCGTTTTATGCTGTTTCACGTTAAAACGCAGATTAAAGCTCAAAACGATGCTGTTTTGGATAAAATAAAAGCATTTTCAAGCATTTAGATCGTTGAAATCTTTTCAAATAGAAACAATATTAATAAAAACGAATAATAAAATTTCGTCGTTTTTATTAACATTTCGCGTTAAAGCGCGATTAAAGAAAACTCAAACGTGCTGTTTTGCTAAAATAAAGCATTTTCAAGCATTTTAGATCGTTGAAATCGTTCAAATAGAAGCAATATTAATAAAAACGAATAATAAAAAAAGCGTCGTTTTAGCTAACATTTTTGCGTTAAAACGCAGTTAAAAGCTCAAAACGTGCTGTTGTGCTAAAATAAAGCATTTTCAAGCATTTTTGATCGTTGAAATCGTTCAAATAGACGCCAATAAAAATAAAAACGAATAATAAAAATTTCGTCGTTTTTTTACATGCTGTTTTACGCGTTAAACGCAGAATAAAGCTCAAAACGTGCTGTTTTGCTAAAATAAGCGACGCAGCATTTTAGATCGTTGAAATCACGTTCAAATAGACGCAATATTAATAAAACGAATAATAAAAAATTTCATCGTTTTATGCTGTTTACTCGTTAAAACGCAGATTAAAGCTCAAAACGTGCTGTTTTGCTAAAATAAGCATTTTTCAAGCATTTTAGATCGTTGTAATCGTTCGGTAAAGCGTATTAATAAAAGGCAGATAATAAAAAATTCGTCGTTTTTATGCTGTTTTACGCGTTAAAACGCAGATTAAAGCTCAAAACGTGCTTTTGCACAAAATAAGCATTTTCAAGCATTTTTAGATCGTTGAAATCGTTCAAAATAGACGCAATATTAAGCAAAAAAGAGCGAATATTAAATAAAATGTCGTCGTTTTTACATGCTTTTGGTACGCACCGCGCGTTAAAACGCGAAGATTAAGAAACTCAAAAACGTGCTGTTTTAACAAAATAAGCATTTTCCGGCATTTTAGATCATTGAAATCGACAAATAGGCGCGTAATGGCAAAAACGAATAATAAAAATTCGTCTGAACATGCTGTTTTACGCGTTAAACTGTAGATTAAAGCTCAAAACGTGCTGTTTGCAAGCCAGCATTTTCAAGCATTTTAGATCGTTGATCGTTCAGAATACGGCAATATTAATAAAAACAGATAATAAAAAATTTCGTCGTTTTTATGCTGTTTTACGCGTTAAACGTAGATTAAAGCTTAAAACGTGCTGTTTTGCTAAAATAAGCATTTTTCAAACATTTTAGACCGTTAGGAAATAAGTTCCAAATAGAAGCAATATTAATAAAAGCGGGTAAAATTTTGTGTCGTTTGTATGCTGTTTTTACGCGTTAAAACGCAGATTAAAAGCTCAAAACGTGCTGTTTTGCTAAAATAAGCATTTTAGTATTTTAGATCGTTGAAATCCGTTTCGAAATAGAAGCAATATTAATAAAAACGAATAATAAAAATTTCGTGTGTTTATGCTGTTTGCGTTAAAACGCAGAATAAAAGCCTCAAAAACTTGCTGGTACGCTAAAATAAAGCGTACCGGCATTTAGATCGTTGAAATCGTTCAAATAGACGCAATAGTAATAAAAAACGGAATAATAAAAATTTCGTTGTTTTTGCCGCTGTTTTACGCGTTAAAACGCAGATTAAAGCTCAAAACGTGCTGTTTTGCTAAAATAAGCATTTTTCAAGCATTTTAGATCGTTGGAAATCATTTAGTAGAAGCAATATTAATAAAAACGAATAATAAAAATTCGTCGTTTTATGCTGTTGCGTTAAACCGCAGATTAAACAAAACTTATTTTTTGCTAAAATAAGCATTTTCAAGCGGTATTTTAGATCGTTGAAATGGTTGAATAGACGCAATATTAATAAAAACGAATAATATTAAAAATTTCGTTGTTTTATGCTGTTTTACGCGTTAAAACGCAGATTAAAGCTCAAAACGTGCTGTTTTAAATAAGCATTTTCCGGCATTTTAGATCGTTGGGAAATCGTTCAAATAGAAGCAATATTAATAAAGAGCGAATAATAAAAAATTCGTCGTTTTGTGCGCGAACGCGTTAAACCGCAGATTAAAGCTCAAAACGTGCTGTTTTAGCAAAATAGCATTTTTCAAGCATTTTTAGATCGTTGGAAATCGTTCAAATAGACGCAATATTAATAAAACGATAATAAAAATTTCGTCGTTTGTATATTTTACGCGTTAAAACGCTGATTAAAACTCCAGCGTGCTGTTTGGCAAGCCGGCGTTACAGCATTTTAGATCGTTGAAATCGTTCAAAATAGAGCAATATTAATAAAAACGAATAATAAAAATTCGTCGTTTTATGCTGTTTTACGCGTTAAAACGCAGATTAAAGCTCAAAACGTGCTGTTTGCTTAAATAAGCATTTTCAAGCATTTTAGATCGTTTGAAATCGTTCAAATAGACGCAATAAAAATAAAAACGAATAATAAAATTTTGTCGTTTTTATGCTGTTTTACGCGCGTTAAAACGCAGAAAGCTCAAAACGTGCTGTTTTGCTAAAATAAGCGGTACCGAAGCATTTTGGTCGTTAAGTGGATTTCAGAATAGACGCAATATTAATAAAAGCGAATAATAAAATTCGTCGTTTTTTGTGCTGTTTACGCGTTAAACGCGATTGAAACTCAAAACGTGCTGTTTTGCTTAAATAAGCATTTTCAACGTTTTGAATCGTTGAAATCGTTCAAATAGACGCAATAAAATAAAACGAATAATACAAAAATCGCGTCGTTTTTATGCTGTTTTACGCGTTAAAACGCAGATTAAAGCTCAAAGCGTACTGTTTTGCTAAAATAAGCATTCATAAAGCATTTTAGATCGTTGAAATCGTTCCAAGTATTTAATGTAAAAGCGTTAATAAAATTCGTCGTTTTTATGCTGTTTGCGTAAAACGCAGATTACAGCTCAAAACGTGCTGTTTTGCTGGTAATAAGCATTTTCAAATTTTAGATCGTTGAAATCCGTTCAAATAGAAGCAATATTAATAAAAACGAATAATAAAAATTTCGTCGTTTTTATGCTGTTTACGCGTTAAAACGCAGATTAAAGCTCAAAACGTGCTGTTTTTGCTAAAATAAGCATTTTTCAAGCATTTAGATCATTTAGTGAACGTGGGCACGTATAATAAAAACGAATAATAAAAATTTCGTCGTTTTTTTATGCTGTTTTGCGCTAAACGCAGAATAAAGAAGCTCAAAACGTGCTGTTTGCTAAAATAAGCATTTTCAGCATTTTTACCCCAGATCGTTGAAATCGTTCCAAAATAGAAGCAATATTAATAAAAACGGAATAATAAAATTCGTCGGCACTGCTGTTTTTACGCGTTAAAAGAAACGCAGATTAAAAGCTCAAAAACGTGCTGTTTTGCTAAAATAATCGTTCAAATAGACGCAATATTAATAAAAACGAATAATAAAATTCCGTCGTTTTTAAATGCTCGGTTTTACGCGTTAAAGAAGAAACGCTGATTAAAGCTCAAAACGTGCTGTTTTTGCTTTCGTAAAGCATTTTTCAAGCATTTTAGATCGATTGAAATCGTTCAAATAGGCAATATTAATAAAAACGAATAAAATTCGTCGTTTTATGCTGTTTTACGCGTTAAAACGCAGATTAAGAAACTCAAAACGCGTGCTGTTTTGCTAAAATATGGCATTTTCAGCATTTTAGATCGTTGAAATCGATTCAGAATGACAATATTAATAAAAAACGGAATAATAAAAAAATTTAAGTCGTTTAGCGCGTTTTACGCGTTAAAACGCGCAGATTAAGCTCCGGCAGTACTGTTTGCTAAAATAAAGCATTTTCAAGCATTTTAGATGCGTTGAAATCCCCGTTCAAATAGACAATAAAGTAAAAACGAATAATAAAATTTTGTCGTTTTTATGTGCTGTTTTACGCGCGTTAAAGCGCAGAATAAAGCTCAAAACGGTAACAGCACTTTAAAATAAGCATTTTCAAGCGGCAGATCGGTGAAATCACATTCAAATAGACGCAATATTAATAAAAACGAGTAATAAAAAAATCGTAGTTTTATGCTGTTTACGCGCGTTAAAACGCAGATTAAGCTCAAAAACGTGCTGTTTTGCTAAAATAAGCATTCTCAAGCATTTTAGATCGTTGAAATCGTTCAAATAGACGCAAGCAATATTAAAACGAATATTAAAAAATTTGTGGAACATGCTTTTGTTTTACGCGTTAAAACGCAGATTACAGCTCAAAACGTTGCTGTTTTGCACAAAATAAGCATTTTCAAAACATTTTAGATCGTTGAAATCTTCAATAAAGCTATTATAAAAACGAATTAAATTCGTCGTTTTATGCTGTTTTCGCGTTAAAAACGCAATTAAAGCTCAAACGTGCTGTTTTGCTAAAATAAGCATTTTCAAGCATTTTAGATCGTTGAAATCGGTTCAAAAGCGCTATTAATAAAACGAATAATAAAAATTTCGTCGTTTTTGCTTTTACGCGTTAAAACGCAGAATAAAAACCAAAAGTGCTTTTTGCTTTAAATAAGCATTTTAGCTTTTTGATCGTTGAAATCGTTCCCTAAAGCAATATTAATAACGAATAAAAAATTCGTCGTTTTATGCTGTTTTACGCGTTAAACCAATTAAAACTCAAAACGTGCTGTTTTGCTTTAAAATAATCGTTCAAATAGACGCAATATTAATAAAAAGAATATAAAATTCCTGTTTTTTTTTTATGCTGTTTCGCGTTAAAGCTGATTTTAAAAAACAAAACTTGGGGCAAATTTCAAGCATTTTAGATCGTTGAAATCGTTCAAATAGACGCAATATTAACAAAAACGAAATAAAAATTGTCGTTTTATGCTGTTTTACGCGTTAAAACGCAATTAACTCAAACGTGCTTTTGCAAAATAAGCATTTTCAAGCATTTTAGATCGTTGAAATCGTTCAAAGAAGCAATATTTAAAAAAACGAATAATAAAAATTGTCGTTATTTGTTTTTACGCGTTAAAACGCAGATTAAAACTCAAAACGTGCTGTTTTGCTAAATAAAGCATTTCAAGCATTTTAGATCGTTGAAATCGTTCAAATAGACGCAATAAAATAAAAACGAATAAAAAATTTGTCGTTTTTGCGTTACCCAAAACGCAGATAAGCTCAAAACTTCTGTTTTGCTAAATAACATTTTCAAGCATTTTTAGATAGTTGAAATCGTCAATAGACGCAATATTAATAAAAACGAGTAATAAAAAAATCGTCGTTTTTATTTCTGTTTTACGCGTTAAACGCAGATTAAAATCAAACGTGCTGTTTTGCTAAATAAGCATTTCAAGCATTTTGATCGTTGAATCGTTAAAAAGACGCAATTTAAAAAAACGAATAATAAAAATTCGTCGTTTTATGCTGTTTTACGCGTTAAAAAGCAGATTACAGCTCAAAACGTGCTGTTTGCTAAAATAAGCTTTTCAGCATTTTAGATCGTTGAAATGCGAAATAACTATTAATAAAAACGAATAAAAATTTTCGTTTTTATGCTGTTTTACGCGTTAAAACGCAGATTAAAAGTCAAAACGTCTGTTTTTGCCAAAATATGCATTTTCAAGCATTTTAGATCGTTGAAATCGTTTAAATAGAAGCAATATTAATAAAAACGAATAATAAATCGTCATTTTATGCTGTTTTACGCGTTAAAACGCAGATTAAAGCTCAAAACGTGCTGTTTTGCTAAAATAAGCATTTTCAAGCATTTTAGATCGTTGAAATCGTTCAAATGACGCAATTAATAAAAACGAATAATAAAAATTTCGTCGTTTTTATGCTGTTTTACGCGTTAAAACGCAGAATAAAGCTCAAAACGTGCTGTTTTGCTGAAATAAGCATTTTCAAGCATTTTAGATCGTTGAAATCGTTCAAAGACGCATAATTAATAAAACGAATAATAAAAATTTCGTCGTTTTTATGCTGTTTTACGCGTTAAAACGCAGATTAAAAGCTCAAGACGTGCTGTTTTGCTAAAATAAGCATTTTCAAGCATTTAGATTGTTGAAATCGTTCAAATAGAAGCAATATTAATAAAAACGATAATAAAAAATTCGTCGTTTTTATGCTGTTTTACGCGTTAAAACGCAGATTAAAAACTCAAATCGTGCTGTTTTGCTAAAATAAGCATTTTCAAGCATTAGATCGTTGAAATCGTTTAAATAGAAGCAATATTAATAAAAACGAATAATAAAAATTCGTCATTTTTATGCTGTTTTACGCGTTAAAACGCAGATTAAAGCTCAAAACGTGCTGTTTTGCTAAAA
>NW_027047595.1:0-13869 GCF_025399875.1 Dalotia coriaria
GTTAAACGCAGATTAAAACTCAAAACATTACTGCTTTGCTAAAATAAGCATTTTCAAGCATTTTGAATCGTTGAAATCGTTCAAATAGAAGAAATATTAATAAAAACGAATAATAAAAAATTCGTCGTTTTTTATGCTGTTTTACGCGTTAAAACGCAGATTAAAGCTGAAAACGTGCTGTTTTGCGCAAAATAATCATATTCAAGCATTTTGATCATTGAAATCGTTCAAATAGACGCAATATTAATAAAAACGAATAATAAAAAATTTCGTCGTCGTTTTTATGCTGTTTTTACGCGTTAAAACGCAGATTAAAACTCAAAACGTGCTGTTTGCTTTAAATAATCATTTTCAAGCACTTTAGATCGTTGAAATCGTTCAAATAGACGCAATATTAATAAAAACGAATAATAAAAAATTTCGTCGTTTTATGCTGTTTTACGCGTTAAAGCGCAGATTAAAGCTCAAACGTACTGTTTTGCTAAAATTAGCATTTTCAGCATTTTATATCGTTGAAATCGTTCCGAATAGAAGCAATATTAATAAAAACAGATAATAAAAAATTCGTCGTTTTTATGCTGTTTACGCGTTAAAACGCAGATTAAAGCTCAAAACGTGCTGTTTTGCTAAAATAATCATTTTCAAGCATTTGAATCGTTGAAATCGTTCAAATAGACGCAATATTAATAAAAACGAATAATAAAAATTTCGTCGTTTTATGCTGTTTTACGCGTTAAAACGCAGATTAAAAGTTCAAAACGTGCTGTTTTGCTAAAGTAAGCATTTTCAACATTTTAGATCGTTGAAATCGTTCAAATAGAAGCAATATTAATAAAAACGAATAATAATAAAAAATTCGTCGTTTTTTAATGCTGTTTACGCATTAAAACGCAGATTAAAGCTCAAAAACGTGCTGTTTTCTCAAAATAATCATTTTCAAGCATTTTTAGATCGTTGAAATCGTTCAAATAGACGCAATAATGGCAAAACGAATAATAAAAATTTCCTCGTTTTTGTGCTGTTTTGCGTTAAAACGCGAATTAAAGCTCAAAACGTGCTGTTTTGGCACAAAATAAAGCACATTTTCAAGCATTTTAGATCGTTGAAATCGTTTCAAATAGAAGCAATATTAATAAAAAACGAATAATAAAAAAATTCGTCGTTTTTATGCTGTTTTACGCGTTAAAACGCAGATTAAAGCTCAAAACATTGCTGTTTTGCTAAAATAATCATTTTCAAGCATTTTAGATCGTTGAAATCGTTCAAATAGACGCAATATTAATAAAAACGAATAATAAAAATTTCGTCGTTTTATGCTGTTTCACGCGTTAAAACGCAGATTAAAAGCTCAAAACGTGCTGTTTTGCTAAAATAAACATTTGCAAACATTTTGGGTGTTGGAAATCGTTCAAATAGAAGCAAAATTAATAAAAACGAATAATAAAAAATTAGTCGTTTTACATGCTGTTTACGCGTTAAGAAACGCAGATTAAAGAAACTCCAAAACGTGCTGTTTTGCTAAAATAATCATTTTCAAGCATTTTTAGATCGTTGAAATCGTTCAAATAGACGCAATATTAATAAAAACGAATAATAAAAATTTCGTCGTTTTTATGCTGTTTTACGCGTTAAAACGCAGATTAAAGCTCAAAACGTGCTGTTTTGCTAAAATAAGCATTTTCAAGCATTTTAGATCGTTGAAATCGTTCAAATAGAAACAATATTAATAAAAACGAATAATAAAAATTCATCGTTTTTTTTTATGCTGTTTTACGCGTTGAAACGCAGATTAAAGCTCAAAACGTGCAGTTTTGCTAAAATAATCATTTCAAGCATTTTTAGATCGTTGAAATCGTTCAAGCCGGGCGCGTAATAAAAACGAATAATAAAAATTTCGTCACGTTTTTATGTGCTGTTTTTACGCGTTAAAACGCAGATTAAAGCTCAAAACGTGCTGTTTTGCTAAAATAAGCATTTTCAAGCATTTTTGATCGTTGAAATCGTTCAAATGAGAAGCAATATTAATAAAAAACGAATAATAAAAATTCGTCGTTTTATGCTGTTTTACGCGTTAAAACGCAGATTAAAGCTCAAAGCGTGCTGTTTTGCTAAAATAATCATTTTCAAGCATTTTAGATCGTTGAAATCGTTCAAATAGACGTATTAATAAAAAACGAATAATAAAAATTTCGTCGTTTTTATGCTGTTTTGCGCGTTAAAACGCAGATTAAGCTCAAAACGTGCTGTTTTGCTAAAATAAAGCATTTTCAAGCTCAAAACGTACTGTTTTGCTAAAATAATCATTTTCAAGCATTTTGATCGTTGAAATCGTTTCAAAGAGACGCAATATTAATAAAAAACGAATAATAAAAATTTCGTCGTTTTTATGCTGTTTTACGCGTTAAAACGCAATTAAAGCTCAAAACGTGCTGTTTTTGCTAAAATAAGCATTTTCAAGCATTTTAGATCGTTGAAATCGTTCAAATAGAAGCAATATTAATAAAAACGAATAATAAAAATTCGTCGTTTTTATGCTGTTTTCGTGTTAAACGCGCAGATTAAAGCTCAAAACGTGCTGTTTTGCTAAAATAATCATTTTTAAGCATTTTAGATCGTTGAAATCGTTCAATAGACGCAATATTAATAAAAACGAATAATAAAAAATTTTGTCGTTTTTATACTGTTTTTTCGCGTTAAAACGCAGATTAAAGCTCAAAACGTGCTGTTTTTTGCTTCAAAATAAGCATTTTCAAACATTTTAGATCGTTGAAATCGTTCAAATAGAAGCAATATTAATAAAAAACGAATAATAAAAATTCGTCGTTTTTATGCTGTTTACGCGTTAAAACGCAGATTAAAACTCAAACGATACTGTTTTGTAAAATAATCATTTTCAAGCATTTTAGATCGTTGAAATCGTTCAAATAGACGCAATATTGATAAAAACGAATAATAAAAAATTTCGTCGTTTTATGCTGTTTACTCGTTAAAACGCAAATTAAAACTCAAAACGTGCTGTTTTGCTAAAATAAGCATTTTCAAGCATTTGCAGATGGTTGAAATCGTTCAAATAGACGCAATATTAATAAAAAAGCGAATAATAAAAAAATTCGTCGTTTTTATGCTTTTGTTTTACGCGTTAAAAACGCAGATTAAACTCAAAACGTGCTGTTTTGCTAAAATTAATCATTTTCAAGCATTTTAGATCGTTGAAATCGTTCAAATAAACCCATAATATTAATAAAACAAATAATAAAAATTTCGTCGTTTTATGCTGTTTTACGCGTTAAAACGCAGATTAAAGCTAAAACGTGCTGCTTTGCTAAAATAAGCATTTTCAAACACATTTTAGATCGTTGAAATCGTTCAAATAGAAAATATTAATAAACGAATAATAAAATTCGTCGTTTTATGCTGTTTTACGCGTTAAAACGCAGATTAAAACTGAAAACGTGCTGTTTGCTAAAATAATCATATTCAAGCATTTTAGATCATTGGAATCGTTCAAATAGACGCAATATTAATAAAAACGAATAATAAAATTTCGTCCTGCGTTTTATGCTGTTTTACTACGCGTTAAAACGCAGATTAAACTCAAAACGATGCTGTTTTGCTAAAATTAATCATTTCAAGCACTTTAGATCGTTGAAATCGTTTAAAATAGACGCAATAATGTAAAACGAATAATAAAAATTTCGTCGTTTTATGCTGTTTTACGCGTTAAAAACGCAGATTAAGCTCAAACGTGCTGTTTTGCTAAAATAAGCATTTTCAAGCATTTTATATCGTTGAAATCGTTTCAAATAGAAGCAATATTAATAAAAACGAATAATAAAAAAATCGTCGTTTTATGCTGTTTTACGCGTTAAAACGCAGATTAAAGCTCAAACATTAACATTTTTGCTAAAATAATCATTTTCAAGCATTTTTTAGATCGTTGAAATCGTTCAAATAGACGCAATATTATTAAAACGAATAATAAAAAATTTCGTCGTTTTATGCTGTTTACGCGTTAAAACGCGAATTAAAGTTCAAAACGTGCTGTTTTTGCTAAAAGTAGCTTTCAAGCATTTTTAGATCGTTGAAATCGTTCAAATAGAAGCAATATTAATAAAAACGAATAATAAAAATTCGTCGTTTTATGCTGTTTTACGCGTTAAAACGCAGATTAAAGCGCAAAACGTGCTGTTTGCTAAAATAATCATTTTCAAGCATTTTTAGATCGTTGAAATCGTTCAAAATATAGACGCAATATTAATAAAAACTGAATAATAAAAATTTCATCGTTTTTTTATGCTGTTTTGCTGCCTTAAAACGCAGATTAAACTCAAAACGTGCTGTTTTTGCTAAAAATAAGCATTTTCCAGCATTTTTAGGTCGTCGGAAATCGTTTAATAGAAGCAATATTAATAAAAACGAATAATAAAAAATTCGTCGTTTTTTATGCTGTTTACGTGTTAAAACGCAGATTAAAGCTCAAACGTGCTGTTTTGCTAAAATAATCATTTTAAGCATTTTAGATCGTTGAAATCGTTCAAATAGACGCAATATTAATAAAAACAAATAATAAAAATTTCGTCGTTTTATACTGTTTTACGCGTTAAAACGCAGATTAAGCTCAAACGTGCTGTTTTGCTAAAATAAAGCATTTTCAAACATTTTAGATCGTTGAAATCGTTTCGTGAAGCAATATTAATAAAAAACGAATAATAAAAAATTCGTCGTTTTTATGCTGTTTTACGCGTTAAAACGCAGATTTAAAACTCAAAACATTAACATTTTGCTAAAATAATCATTTTCAAGCATTTTTAGATCGTTGAAATCGTTCAAATAGACGCAATATTGATAAAAACGAATAATAAAAAGAAATTTCGTCGTTTTTATGCTGTTTTACTCGTTAAAACGCAAATTAAAACTCAAACGTGCTGTTTTGCTACAAATAGCATTTTCAAAGCATTTTAGATCGTTGAAATCGTTCAAATAGACGCAATATTAATAAAAGCGGAATAATAAAAATTCGTCGTTTTATGCTGTTTTACGCGTTAAAACGCAGATTAAAACTCAAAACGTGCTGTTTTGCTGAAAATAATCATTTTCAAGCATTTTTAGATCGTTGAAATCGTTCAAATAGACGCAATATTAATAAAAACAAATAATAAAATTTCGTCGTTTTTATGCTGTTTTACGCGCGTTAAAACGCGGAGTCTCAAAACGTGCTGCTTTGCACAAAATAAGCATTTTCAAGCATTTTAGATCGTTGAAATCGTTAAATAGAAGAAATATTAATAAAAACGAATAATAAAAATTCGTGTTTTTATGCTGTTTTTACGCGTTAAAACGCAGATTAAAACTGAAAACGCTTGTTTTTGCTTTCAAAATAATCATATTCAAGCATTTGAATCATTGAAATCGTTCAAATGAACGCAATAGTAATAAAAACGAATAATAAAAAATTTCGTCGTTTTATGCTGTTTTACGCGTTAAAACGCGAATTAAAATAAAACGTGCTGTTTTGCTAAAAATAGTATTTTCAAGCACTTTAGATCGTTGAAATCGTTCAAATAGACGCAATATTAATAAAACGAATAATAAAAATTTCGTCGTTTTATGCTGTTTTTGCGATTAAAACGCAGATTAAAGCTCAAAACGTGCTGTTTTGCTAAAATAAACATTTTCGGCATTTTATATCGTTGAAATCGTTTCAAAATAGAAACAATATTAATAAAAACGAATAATAAAAATTCGTCGTTTTTATGCTGTTTTGCGTTAAAAACGCAGATTAAAACTCAAAACGTGCTGTTTTGCCAAATAATCATTTTCCAAGCATTTTAGATCGTTGAAATCCGTTTCAAATAGACGCAATATTAATAAAAAACGAATAATAAAAATTTCGTCACGTTTTATGCTGTTTTACGCGTTAAAACGCAGATTAAAGTTCAAAACGACTGTTTTGCTAAAGTAAGCATTTTCAAGCATTTTAGATCGTTGAAATCGTTCCAAATAGAAACAATATTAATAAAAGCGAATAATAAAATTCGTCGTTTTATGCTGTTTTACGCGTTAAAACGCAGATTAAGCTCAAAAACGTGCTGTTTGCTAAAATAATCATTTTCCAGTATTTTAGATCGTTAAAAATCGTTCAAATAGACGCAACCGTAATAAAACGAATAATAAAATTTCCTCGTTTTGCATGCTGTTTTCCACGCGTTAAACGCAGTTAAACTCAAAACGTGCTGTTTTGCTAAAATAAGCATTTTCAAACATTTTTGAATCGTTTGAAATCGTTTCAAATAGAAGCAATATTAATAAAAACGGAATAATAAAAAATTCGTCGTCGTTTTATGCTGTTTTACGCGTTAAAACGCAGATTAAAGCTCAAAACGTGCTGTTTTTGCTTTAAAACCGTAATCATTTTCAAGCATTTTAGATCGTTGAAATCGTTCAAATAGACGCAATATTGGCAAAACGAATAATAAAAATTTCGTCGTTTTACATGCTGTTTTTACGCGTTAAAACGCAGATAAAGCTCAAAACGTGCAGTTTTACGCTGAAATAATAATCATTTTCAAAGCATTTTTGAATCGTTGGAAATCGTTCAAATAGACGCAATATTAATAAAAACGAATAATAAAATTTCATCGTTTTTTATGCTGTTTTACGCGTTAAACGCAGATTAAAGCTCAAAACGTGCTGTTTTGTACAAAATAATCATTTTCCAAGCATTTTGAATCGTTGAAATCGTTCAAATAGACGCAATAAGTAATAAAAACGAATAATAAAAATTTCGTCGTTTTTATGCTTTATTCTACGCGTTAAAACGCAGATTAAAATAAAACGTGCTGTTTTTGCTAAAATAAGCATTTCAAGCATTTTTGGGTAGTTGAAAATCGTTCAAAATAGACGCAATATTAATAAAGAGCAGATAATAAAAAAATTCGTCGTTTTATGCTTGTTTCGCGTTAAACGCAGATTAAAACTCAAAAGGTGCTGTTTGCTAAAATAATCATTTTATTTTTTAGATCGTTGAAATCGTTCAAAGAGACGCAATATTAATAAAAACGAATAATAAAGATTTCGTCGTTTTTTATGCTGTTTTACGCGTTAAAACGCAGTTAAAACTCAAACGTGCTGTTTTGCACAAAATAACCATTTTCAAGCATTTTAGATCGTTGGAAATCGTTCAAATGAAGCAATATTAATAAAAACGAATAATAAAAATTCGTCGTTTTGTGCTGTTTTACGCGTTAAAACGCAGATTAAAACTCAAAACGTGCTGTTTTGCTTTAAAATAATCATTTTCAAGCATTTTTAGATCGTTGAAATCGTTCAAATAGACGCAGTAGTAATAAAAAACGAATAATAAAAATTTCGTCGTTTTTTGCTGTTTTACGCGTTAAAACGCAGATTAAAGCTCAAAACATTGCTGTTTTCTAAAATAAAGCATTTTCAGCATTTTTGAATCAGGGCCAGAAATCGTTCAAATAGAAGCAATATTAATAAAAACGAATAATAAAAAATTCGTCGTTTTTTTATGCTGTTTTACGCGTTAAAACGCAGATTAAAGCTCAAAACGTGCTGTTTTGCTTTAAAATAATCATTTTTCAAGCATTTTTAGATCGTTGAAAGAGTTCAAATATACGCAATATTAATAAAAACGAATAATAAAAAATTTCATTCGTTTTATGCTTTGTTTTACGCGTTAAACGCAGATTAAAAGCTCAAATCGTGCTGTTTTGCTAAAATTAGCATTTTTCAAGCTTTTAGATCGTTGAAATCGTTCAAAATAAGAAGCAATAATGTAATAAAACGAATAACTAAAAAATTCGTCGTTTTATGCTGTTTTACGCGACGCAGATTAAAGCTCAAAACGTGCTGTTTTGCTAAAATAATCATTTTCAGAAGCATTTTAGATCGTTGAAATCGTTCAAATAGACGCAATATTAATAAAAACGAATAATAAAAATTTCGTCGTTTTTATGCTGTTTCACGCGTTAAAACGCAGATTAAAACTCAAAACGTGCTGTTTTGCTAAAATAAAACGAATAATAAAAATTAGTCACGTTTTATGCTCATTTACGCGTTAAAACGCAGATTTAAACTCAAAACGTGCTGTTTTGCTAAAATAATCATTTTCCAAGCATTTTAGATCGTTGAAATCGTTCAAATAGACGCAATATTAATAAAAACGAATAATAAAAATTTCGTCGTTTTATGCTGTTTTACGCGTTAAAACGCAGATTAAAGCTCAAAACGTGCTGTTTTGCTAAAATAAAACATTTTCAAGCATTTTAGATCGTTGAAATCGTTCAAATAGAAGCAATATTAATAAAAACGAATAATAAAAATTCGTCGTTTTTATGCTGTTTACGTGTTAAAACGCAGATTAAAGCTCAAAACGTGCTGTTTTTGCTTCAAAATAATCATTTTAAGCATTTTAGATCATTGAAATCGTTCAAATAGGCGCAATAATAAAAACGAATAATAAAAATTTCGTCGTTTTTATGCTGTTTTACGCGTTAAAAGCAGATTAAAGCTCAAAACGTGCTGTTTTGCTAAAATAAACATTTTCAAACGGCTAGATCGTTGAAATCGTACAATATTAATAAAAACGAATAATAAAAATTCGTCGTTTTATGCTGTTTACGCGTTAAAACGCAGATTAAAGAACTCAAACGTGCTGTTTTGCTAAAATAATCATTTCAAGCATTTTGATCGTTGAAATCGTTCAAATAGACGCAATATTGATAAAAACGAATAATAAAAAATTTCGTCGTTTTTATTAACTTGTTTTACGCGTTAAACGTAAATTAAAAATCAAACGTACTGTTTTGCTAAAATAAGCATTTTCAAAGCATTTTAGATCGTTGAAATCGTTTTCAAATAGACGCAATATTAATAAAAAGCGAATAATAAAAAATTCGTCGTTTTATGCTGTTTTACGCGTTAAAACGCAGATTAAAACTCAAACGTGCTGTTTTGCTAAAATAATCATTTTGACATTTTAGATCGTTGAAATCGTTCAAATAGACGCAATATTAATAAAAACAAATAATAAAAATTTCGTCGTTTTATGTATTTTACGCGTTAAAACGCAGATTAAAAACTCAAAACTGATGCTGTTTTTTTTTGCTAAAATAAGCATTTTCAAGCATTTTAGATCGTTGAAATCGTTCAAAAGAGAAGAAATATTAATAAAACGAATAGCCGCCAAAATTCGTCGTTTTTATGCTGTTTTTACGCGTTAAAACGCAGATTAAAAACTGAAAACGATGCTGTTTTGCTAAAATAATCATATTCAAGCATTTTGGTCGTTGAAATCGTTTCAAATAGACGCAATATTAATAAAAACGAATAATAAAAATTTCGCGTTTTATGCTGTTTTACGCGCGTTAAAACGCAATTAAAACTCAAAACGTGCTGTTTTGCTAAAATAATCATTTTTCAAGCACTTTTAGATCGTTGAAATCGTTCAAATAGACGCAATATTAATAAAAACGAATAATAAAATTTCGTCGTTTTATGCTGTTTTACGCGTTAAAACGCAGATTAAAGCTCAAAACGTGCTGTCTTGCTAAAATACATTTTCAAGGCATTTTAGATTGAAATCGTTTAAATGAAAACAATATTAATAAAAACGAATAATAAAAAAATCGTCGTTTTATGCTGTTTTGCGCGTTAAAACGCTGATTAAAAGCTCAAAACGTGCTGTTTTTGCTAAAATAATCATTTTTCAAGCATTTTAGATCGTTGAAATCGTTCAAATAGACGCAATATTAATAAAAACGAATAATATTAAAAGAATTTCGTCGTTTTTATGCTGTTTTACGCGTTAAAACGCAGATTAAAGTTCAAAACGTGCTGTTTTGCTAAAATAAGCATTTTCGAAGCATTTTTGAATCGTTGAAATCGTTTTGAAGCCGAAGCAATATTAATAAAAACGAATAACAAATTCGTCGTTTTATGCTGTTTTACGCGTTAAAACGCGAATTAAAGCTCAAAACGTGCTGTTTTGCTAAAATAATCATTTTCAAGCATTTTAGATCGTTGAAATCGTTTCAAATAGACGCAATATTAATAAAAACGAATAATGTGAATTTCGTCGTTTTATGCTGTTTACGCGTTAAACGCGCAGATTAAAACTCAAAACGTGCTGTTTTGCTAAAATAAGCATTTTTCAAGCATTTAGATCGTTGAAATCGTTCAAATAGAAGCAATATTAATAAAAACGAATAATAAAAAAATTCGTCGTTTTTACATGCTGTTTTACGCGTTAAAACGCAGATTAAAGCTCAAAACGTGCTGTTTTGCTAAAATAATCATTTTCAAGCATTTTTAGATCGTTGAAATCGTTCAAATAGACGCAATATTAATAAAAACGAATAATAAAAATTTCGTCGTTTTATGCTGTTTTACGCGTTAAAACGCAGATAAAGCCTCAAAACGTGCAGTTTTGCTAAAGTAATCATTTTCAAGCATTTTAGATCGTTGAAATCGTTCAAATAGACGCAATATTAATAAAAACGAATAATAAAAATTTCATCGTTTTATGCTGTTTTACGCGTTAAAACGCAGATTAAAGCTCAAACGTGCTGTTTTGCTAAAATAATCATTTCAAGCATTTTAGATCGTTGAAATCGTTCCAGGCAGACGCAATATTAATAAAAACGAATAATAAAAATTTCGTCGTTTTATGCTGTTCTACGCGTTAAACGCAGATTAAAGCTCAAAACGTGCTGTTTTGCTAAAATAAGCATTTTCAAGCATTTTTAGATAGTTGAAATCGTTCAAATAGACGCAATATTAATAAAAACGAATAATAAAAAATTCGTCGTTTTATGCTGTTTTACGCGTTAAGAACGCAGATTAAAGCTCAAAAGGTGCTGTTTTGCTAAAATAATCATTTTCAAGCATTTTTTAGATCGTTGAAATCGTTCAAAGACGCAATATTAATAAAAAACAGATATTAAAAATTTCGTCGTTTTTATGCTTTGTTTTTACGCGTTAAGAAACGCAGATTAAACTCAAAACGTGCTGTTTTGCTAAAATAACCATTTTCAAGCATTTTTAGATCGTTGAAAATCGTTCAAATAGAAGCAATATTAATAAAAACGAATAATACAAAAAATTCGTCGTTTTATGCTGTTTTGCGTTAAACGCAGATTAAGCTCAAAACGTGCTGTTTTGCTAAAATAATCATTTTCAAGCATTTTGAATCGTTGAAATCGTTCAAATAGGCGTATTAATAAAAAACGAATAATAAATTTCGTCGTTTTTTGCTGTTTTACGCGTTAAAACGCAGATTTAAACTCAAAACGTGCTGTTTTTCACAAAATAAGCATTTTCAAGCATTTTTAGATCGTTTGAAAATCGTTCCAAATAGAAGCAATATTAATAAAACGAATAATAAAAATTCGTCGTTTTTTATGCTGTTTTACGCGTTAAAACGCAGATTAAAAAGCTCAAAACGTGCTGTTTTGCTTTAAAATAATCATTTTCAAGCATTTTAGATCGTTGAAAGAGTTTCAAATATACGCAATATTAATAAAACGAATAATAAAAATTTCGTCGTTTTATGCTGTTTTACGCGTTAAAACGCAGTTAAAAGCTCAAATCTTGCCATTTTGCTGGTAGCATTTTCAAGCATTTTAGATCGTTGAAATCGTTCAAATAGAAGCAATATTAATAAAAACGAATAATAAAAATTCGTCGTTTTTTATGCTTGTTTTACGCGTTAAAACGCAGATCAAAGCTCAAAACGTGCTGTTTTGCTAAAATAATCATTTTCAAGCATTTTAGATCGTTGAAATCGTTTCAAATAGACGCAATATTATTAAAAACAGACCAATAAAAGTTTCGTCGTTTTTTATGCTGTTTTAACGCGTTAAAACGCAGATTAAAGCTCAAAACGTGCTGTTTTGCTAAAAAATAAAAACGAATAATAAAAAATTAGTCGTTTTATGCTGTTTTTGCGTTAAAACGCAGATTCAAGCTCAAAACGTGCTGTTTTGCTAAAATAATCATTTTCAAGCATTTTAGATCGTTGAAATCGTTCAAATAGACGCAATATTAATAAAAACGAATAATAAAAATTTCGTCGTTTTATACTGTTTTACGCGTTAAACGCAATTAAAGCTCAAAACGTGCTGTTTTGCTAAAATAAGCATTTTCAAGCATTTTAGATCGTTGAAATCGTTAATAGAGCAATATTAATAAAAACGAATAATAAAAATTCGTCGTTTTATGCTGTTTTACGGTTAAACGCAGATTAAAAGCTCAAAACGTCTGTTTTGCTAAAATAATCATTTTCAAGCATTTTAGATCGTTGAAATCGTTCAAATAGACGCAATATTAATAAAAACGAATAATAAAATTTCGTCGTTTTATCTGTTTTACGCGTTAAAACGCAGATTAAAAGCTCAAAACGTGCTGTTTTGCTAAATAAGCATTTTCAACATTTTAGATCGTTGAAATCGTTCAAAAGAAGAAAAATTAATAAAAACGAATAATAAAAATTCGTCGTTTTATGCTGTTTTACGCGTTAAAACGCAGATTAAAGCTCAAAACGTGCTGTTTTGCTAAAATAATCATTTTCAAGCATTTGTGATCGTTGAAATGTTTAAAAAGATGAATATTAATAAAAACGAATTATAAAATTTTGTTTTAGCGTTTTACGCGTTAAACGCGTTAAAAGCTCAAAAACGGCTTTTTCTAAAAATCTTTTCAACTTTAAACGTTAATTTAAATGAGCAAATTAATAAAACAATAATAAAAATTTTACGTTTACTTTTACGTTAGATTAAAAGCTCAAATTGTCTGTAAAACGAATAAGCATTTTAAAAGAATTTCAAATTTAGATTTAAATCGTAAAAAAAAATTAAGTTAAATGCTTTACAAAAACGCGTTTTAACGTTTTACGCGTTGAAACGCTAAATAAATTTAAAACGTTATGTAAAATTTCATTTTAAGCATTTTAGATGTTAAACTCAAAGACGTTTTATAATAATCTTAAACGCAGTTTAGTTACGCGTTAAAGAATAAATTTTAAAGTTTTTGCAAAATACTTCAAGCAGTTTTAGATTTAAAACGAATTAAATAAACGTCTTTTATGTTAATTAAAACGCAGTTTAAAGCTTTTACGCGTTAAAAGCAATTAAATAAAACGTTTTTTGCTTAACATTTCAAAATTGATTAAATTAAAAAAAATTAATAAAAAAATCATTTTATGCGTTTTATTTGTTAAACGTTAAAACGGTACTAAAACGGCATTTTAAAATGTTTTTAAGTGATCGTTAATAGGAAAATTTAAAAAAAAATATAATAAAAATTTTAAAAGCTGTTTTAGCTTAACTTAAAAGCTCAAATTAGTTTCAAAATAACATTTGCTTTTTGTTTAAAGTTCAAATACGAATTTAATAAACGTTAAATAAAATTTCTAAGCATTTTACGTTAACGGTTAAATGTCAATACGTGTAAAAGCAAATAAAATTTTCAACATTTTAGTGTTTTGCTTAAAATAACGCAAATTTTAAAGATTTAAAATTAATCTTTAAGCATTTTAGCGTTAAAAAGATAATAATAAAATGTGTTTTGCTTTTAGCTTTTAAGCATTAAACGTTAAATGTTCAAATAGAGCATTTAATAAAATAAAATTTAAAATCGTTCTAAATGTTTAAAACGAAAAAATTGTCAATCGCTGTTTTGTTTAAAAAATTAAATAAAACTGTTTTAAATAACATTTTCAAAGATTAATGTCAATAAGGTTTATTTAAACGAAATAAAATCGTCTTTTTATTTTTCGTTAAATTTAAGTAAAAGCGTTTAAAAAACGCAAATTTTCGTTTATGCTTTTAAAACGGTTAAACGGCCAAA
>NW_027047596.1:0-13867 GCF_025399875.1 Dalotia coriaria
AAAATTCGCCCCTTTTTATGCTGTTTTTCCCTTAAAAAACCCCGGGTTAAAGCCCCAAAAAGTGCCGTTTTGCTGAAAAAAAAGCATTTTTTGCGAGATCGTTTAAACCCTTCAAATAGAAGCAAAAATTAAAAAACAAATAATAAAAAAATTTGTCGTTTTTATGCTGTTTTTTCGCGTTAAAAAGCAGATTTGGGCCCCAAAAAGTGCTGTTTTGCTAAAATAAGAATTTTTGCATTTTAGATCGTTGAAATCGTTCAAATAAAACCCCAATATTAATAAAAACGAATAATAAAAATTTCTCGATTTTTTGTTTTTTTACGCGTTAAAAAGCAGATTAAAGTTCAAAACGTGCTGGGTTTGCTAAAAAGCATTTCGCATTTTAGGATCGGGAAAACGTTTAAAAGAAGCAATATTAATAAAAAAGAATAATAAAAATTGCCCTTTTTTTTTGTTTTACGCGTTAAAACGCAGATTAAAAACTCAAAAGTTTTTTTGCTTAAAAAAACATTTTCAAGCATTTTAGATCGTTTAAATCGTTTTAAATAGACGCAAATTAATTAAAAAAAGAATAATAAAAAAATTTTTGTCGTTTTTGTTTTTTTACGCGTTAAAAAGCAGATTAAAGTTCAAAACGTGCTGTTTTGCTAAAATAAGATTTTTAAACATTTTTGATCGTTTAAATCGTTCAAAAGAAGCAATATTAATAAAAAAAAAGAATAATAAAAAATTTTGTCGTTTTATGCTGTTTTACGCTTTAAAAAGCAGATTAAAACTCAAACGTGCTGTTTTGCTAAAAAAAAGCATTTTCAAGAAGATCGTTGAAATCGCTCAAATTGACGCAAATTTAAAAAAAACGAATAATAAAAAATTCCGTCGTTTTATTGCCGTTTTACGCGTTAAAACGCAGATTAACGCCCTCCAAAAGCGCCGTTTTGCTTTAAAAAAAGTATTTTTAAGCATTTTAGATCGTTTAAACGCCCCAAAAACGCAAAAAAAAAAAAACGAATAATAAAAATTTTACCCTTTTTTTGCTGTTTTACGCGTTAAAAAGAAAAATAAAGCTCAAAAAGTGCTGTTTTGCTTAAAAAAAACATTTTCAAGCATTTTAGATCGTTGAAATCGTTCAAATAAAGCCCAAAATTAAAAAAAACGAATAATAAAAAAATTGTCGTTTTATGCTGTTTTACGAAATTAAAACGCAGATTAAAAACTCAAAAAGGGTGTTTTGCTAAAATAAGCATTTTCAAGCATTTTAGATCGTTGGAAACTTCAAATAGACGCAATAAAAAAAAAAACGAATAATAAAAAATTTTTTCCCTTTTATGCTGTTTTACGCGTTAAAACGCAGAATAAAAACTCAAAAAGTGCTGTTTTGCTAAAATAAGCATTTTCGGAAATTTTAAAATCGTTGAAAACGTTCAAATAGACGCAATATTAATAAAAACGAAAAAAAAATTTTGTCGTTTTTGCTGTTTTACCCCTTTAAAAAGCGACGCCCCAAAACGTGCTGTTTTGCTAAAATAACATTTCGCCCTTTTAGATCGTTTAAACCCTTCAAATAGACGCAAAAAAAAAAAAACGAATAAAAAAATTTTTCCCCTTTTTACGCTGTTTTTTCCCCGTTAAAACGCAGAATAAAGCCCAAAAAGGCTGTTTTGCAAAAAAAAGCATTTTAACATTTTAGATCGTTTAAATCGTTCAACAGACGGAAATTAATAAAAAAGAATAATAAAAAATTTTGTCGTTTTATGTTTTTTTACGCGTTAAAAAAGCAGATTTGGGGTCAAAAAGTGCTGTTTCGCTAAAATAAAACATTTTTAAGCATTTTAGATCGTTTAAATCGTTCAAATAGAAGCAATATTAATAAAAAAAGAAAAAAAAAATTGTCGTTTTTTTGCTGTTTTTCGCGTTAAAAAAGCAGATTAAAAACTCAAAACGGCTGGTTTTGCTAAAAAAAGCATTTTCAAGAATTTTGATCGTTTAAATCGTTCAAAAGACGCAAAAAAATAAAAACGAATAATAAAAAATTTTGTCGTTATTATGCTGTTTTACGCGTTAAAACGGAATAAAAACTCAAAACGTGCTGTTTTTAAAATAAGCATTTTCAACCATTTTAGATCGTTTAAATCGTTCAAATAGACGCAATATTAATAAAAACGAATAATAAAAATTCGTCGTTTTTATGCTGTTTACGCGTTAAAACGCAGAATAAAGCTCAAACGTGCTGTTTTGCTAAAATAAGCATTTTCAAGCATTTTAGATCGTTGAAATCGTTCAAAAGAAGCAATATTAATAAAAACGAATAATAAAAATTCGTCGTTTTTATGCTGTTTTACGCGTTAAAACGCAGATTAAAGCTCAAAACGTGCTGTTTTGCTAAAATAAGCATTTTCAAGCATTTTAGATCGTTGAATCGATCAAATAGACGCAATAAAAAATAAAAACGAATAATAAAAATTTCGTCGTTTTTATGTGTTTTACGCGTTAAAACGCAGATTAAAGCTCAAAACGTGCTGTTTTGCTAAAATAAGCATTTTCAGCATTTTAGATCGTTGAAATCGTTTAAATAGAAGCAATATTAATAAAAACGAATAATAAAAATTCGTCATTTTTAGTTGTTTTACGCGTTAAAACGCAGATTAAAGCTCAAAACGTGCTGTTTTGCTAAAATAAGCATTTTCAAGCATTTTAGATCGTTGAAATCGTTCAAATAGACGCAATATTAATAAAAACGAATAATAAAAATTTCATCGTTTTTATGCTGTTTTACGCGTTAAAACGCAGATTAAAGCTCAAAAAGTGCTGTTTTGCTAAAATAAGCATTTTCAAGCATTTTAAATCGTTGAAATCGTTCAAACAGACGCAATATTAATAAAAACGAATAATAAAAATTCTCGTCGTTTTATGCTGTTTACGCGTTAAAACGCAGATTAAAAACTCAAAACGTGCTGTTTTGCTAAAATAATCATTTTCAAGCATTTTAGATCGTTGAAATCGTTCAAATAGACGCAATATTAATAAAAACGAATAATAAAAATTTCGTCGTTTTATGCTGTTTTACGCGTTAAAACGCAGATTAAAGCTCAAAAAGTGCTGTTTTGCTAAAATAAGCATTTTCGCATTTTAGATCGTTGAAATCGTTCAAATAGACGCAATATTAATAAAAAACGAATAATAAAATTTCGTCGTTTTTATGCTGTTTTACGCGTTAAAACGCAGAATAAAAGCTCAAAACGTGCTGTTTTGCTAAAATAAGCATTTTCAAGCATTTTAGATCGTTGAAATCGTTCAAAAGACGCAATAAAAATGAAAACGAATAATAAAAATTTCGTCGTTATTATGTTGTTTTACGTTAAAAAGATAAAACGTCTAAACGTGCTGTTTTGCTAAAATAAGCATTTTCAAGCATTTTAGATCGTTGAAATCGTTCAAATAGACGCAATATTAATAAAAACGAATAATAAAAATTTCGTCGTTTTTATGCTGTTTTACGCGTTAAAACGCAGATTAAAGCTCAAAACGTGCTGTTTTGCTAAAATAAGCATTTTCAAGCATTTTAGATCGTTGAAATCGTTCAAATAGAAGCAATATTAATAAAAACGAATAATAAAAATTCGTCGTTTTAGCGTTTTACGCGTTAAAACGCAGATTAAAGCTCAAAACGTCTGTTTGCTAAAATAAGCATTTTCAAGCATTTTAGATCGTTGAAATCGTTCAAATAGACGCAAATTAATAAAAAACGAATAATAAAAATTCTCTGTCGTTTTATGCTGCTTTACGCGTTAAACGCAGATTAAAGCTCAAAACGTGCCGTTTTGCCAAAATAACTTCATTTCGCTACTTTAGATCGTTGAAATTGTTCAAATAGACGCAATATTAATAAAAAAAAACGTGAATAATAAAAAATTCCCGTCGTTTTATGCTGTTTTACGCGTTAAAACGCTGATTAAAGCTCAAACGTGCCGTTTTGCTAAAATAAAGCATTTTCAAGCATTTTAGATCGTTGAAAATCGTTCAAATAGACGCAAATATTAATAAAAAACGAATAATAAAATTTCGTCGTTTTATGCTGCTTTACGCGTTAAAACGCAGAATAAAGCTCAAACGTGCTGTTTCTATGTAGCCAAGCATTTTCGCATTTTAGATCGTTGAAATCGTTCAAATAGAAGCAATATTAATAAAAACGTGAATAATAAAAATTCGCCGTTTTATGCTGTTTTACGCGTTAAAACGCGGCGATTGTGCCTTCAAACGTGCTGTTTTGCAAAATAAGCATTTCAAGCATTTTGTGATCGCTGGAAATCGTCTTCACCGGACGCAGCATTTCAATAAAAACGAATAAATAAAAAAATCTGGTCGTTTTATGCTGCTCTTTTACGCGTTAAAACGCAGATTAAAGCCTTCAAACGTGCGCTGTTTGCTAAAATAAGCATTTTCAAGCATTTTAGATCGTTGAAATCGTTCCAATAGAAGCAATATTAATAAAAAAACGAATAATAAAAATTCGTCGTTTTGCGCCGTTTTACCGAGTTAAAACGCAGATTAAAGCCTTCAAAACGCGCGTTTTACAAAATAAGTACTTTCAAGCACGTGATCGTTGAAATCGTTCAACAGACGTAAAATAAAAAACGAATAATAAAAATTCTTGCCGTTTTTATATGCCGTTTTACGCGTTAAAACGCAGAATAAAGTCAAACGCGCTGTTTTGCTAAAATAAGCATTTTCAAGCATTTTAGACGTTGAAACCGTTCGGCCGAGACGCGTATTAATAAAACGAATAATCAAAATTCCCGTCGTTTTGCTGCCGTTTTACGCGTTAAAAACGCAGAATAAAGCCTTCAAAAACGTGCTGTTTGCTAAAATAAGCATTTTCGCCATTTGTGATCGCTCGAAATCGTTCAAATAGACGCAATAAAAAAAAAATGAAAACGAATAATAAAAATTTCGTCAGCATATGCTGTTTCTACGCGTTAAAACGCAGAACAAAAAGCTCCTCAAAACGCGCTGTTTTGCTAAAATAAGCATTTTCAAGCATTTTAGATCGCTGAAATCGTTCAAACAGACGCAAATATTACCAAAAACGAATAATAAAAATTTCGTCGTTTTATGCTGTTTTACGCGTTAAACGCAGATTAAAGCTCAAAACGCGCTGTTTTGCTAAATAAGCATTTTCAAGCATTTTAGATCGCTGAAATCGTTCAACAGACGCAATAAAAATAAAACGAATAATAAAATTTCGTCGTTTTATAAGGTTTTACGCGTTGCAACGCAGAATAAAAGCTCAAAACGTGCTGTTTTGCTAAAATAAGCATTTTCAAGCATTTTAGATCGTTGAAATCGTGTTCAAATAGACGCAATATTAATAAAAAAAACGAATAATAGTGTAAATTTCGTTTTTATGCTGTTTTACGCGTTAAAACGCAGATTAAAGCTCAAACGTGCCTGCTTTGCTACAGGCCAAGCATTTTCAAGCATTTTAGATCGTTGAAATCGTTCAACAGACGCAATAAAAATAAAAAAACGAATAATAAAAATTTCGTCGTTATTATGCTGTTTTACGCGTTAAAAACGCAGAATAAAGCTCAAAACGTGCTGTTTTGCTAAAATAAGCATTTTCAAGCATTTTAGATCGTTGAAATCGTCTAAATAATGCACATTAATAAAACGAATAATAAAAAAATTTCGTCGTTTATGCTGTTTTACGCGTTAAAACGCAGATTAAAGCTCTCAAAACGCTGTTTTGCTAAAATAAGCATTTTCAAGTACGATCGTTGAAATCGTTCAAATAGAAGCAATATTAATAAAAAACGAATAATAAAAATTCGTCGTTTTTATGCCGTTTACGTTAGCGCCCAGATTAAAGCTCAAACGCGCTGTCTTTGCTAAAATAAGCATTTTCAAGCATTTTAGATCGCTGGAAATCGTTCAGTCAGACGCACATTAATAAAAAACGAATAATAAAAATTCGTCGTTTTATGCTGTTTTACGCGTTAAAACGCAGATTAAAGCTCAAAACGTGCTGTTTTGCTAAAATAAGTATTTTCTAAGCATTTTTTATCGTTGAAATTGTTCAAAAATAGACGCACATTAATAAAAACGAATAATAAAAATTTCGTCGTTTTATGCTGTTTTACGCGTTAAAACGCAGAAAAGCCTGCAAACGTGCTGTTTTGCTAAAATACGCATTTTCAAGCATTTAGATCGATGAAATCGTTCAAATAGAAGCAATATTAATAAAACGGAATAATAAAAATTCGTCGTTTTATGCTGTTTTACGCGTTAAAACGCAGATTAAAGTCAAAACGTGCTGTTTTGCTAAAATAAGCATTTTCTTACATTTTAGATCGTTGAATCGATCAAATAGACGCAAATAAAAATAAAAACGAATAAAAAATTTCGTCGTTTTATGCTGTTTTTACGCGTTAAAACGCGCAGATTGTGCCTCAAAACGTGCTGTTTTGCTAAACAAGCAATTTTCGCTAATTTTAGATCGTTGAAATCGTTTAAATAGAAGCAATATTAATAAAAAACGAATAATAAAAATTCGTCGTTATTATGCTGTTTTACGCGTTAAACGCAGAATAACGCTCAAAACGCTGTCTTTGCTAAAATAAGCATTTCAAGCATTTTAGATCGTTGAAATCGTTCAAATAGACGTTAACAAAAATAAAAACGAATAATAAAAATTTCTGTCGTTTTATGCTGTTTTACGCGTTAAACGCAGAATAAAAGCTCTCAAAACGTGCTGTTTTGCCGTACAAGCATTTGCGTAAGCATTTTAGATCGTTCAAATAGACGTATTATTAATAAAAACGAATAATAAAAATTTCGTCGTTTTATAAGCTGTTTTACGCGTTAAACGCAGATTAAAAGCTCAAAACATGCCGTTTCGCTTAAATAAGCATTTTCAAGCATTTTTAGATCGTTGGAAATCGTTCAACAGTGGTATAATATTAATAAAAACGAATAATAAATTCGTCGTTTTATGCTGTTTCACGCGTTAAAACGCAGACAAAGCCTCGCAACGCTGTTTTGCTAAAATAAGTATTTTCAAGCATTTTAGATCGTTGAAATCGTTCAAATAGACGCAATAAAAATAAAAACGAATAATGTACCTCGTCGTTATTATGTTGTTTTACGCGTTAAAATGCAGAATAAAAGCTCAAAACGTGCTGTTTTATATAAAAATAAGCATTTCTAAGCATTTTAGATCGTTACTGTTCAAATAGACGCACATTAATAAAACACGAATTACCAAAAATTTCGTCGTTTTATGCTGCTTTACGCTAAACGCAGATTAAAAGCTCAAAACGTGCTACTTTTGCTAAAATGCTACTCTTTCAAGCATTTTAGATCGTTGAAATCGTTCAAATAGACGCAATATTAATAAAACGAATAATAAAAATTTCTGTCGTTTTATGTTGTTTTACGCGTTAAAACGTGCAGATTAAAAGCTCAAAACGCGCTGTTTTAGTTAAAATAAGCATTTTCAAGCATTTTAGATCGTTGAAATCGTTCAAATAGACGCACAAAATAAAAACGAATAATAAAATTCTGTCGTTTTATATTGGTTTTACGCGTTAAAAACGCGGCGAACAAAGCTCAAACGTGCTGTTTCGCTAAAATAAGCATTTTCAAGCATTTTAGATCGTTGAAATCGTTCAAATAGGGCTAATATTAATAAAAACGAATAATAAAAATTCGTCGTTTTATGCTGTTTTACGCGTTAAAACGCAGATTAAAAGCTCAAAACGTGCTGTTTTATAAAATAAGCGTTTTCAAGCATTTTGTGATCGCTGAAATCGTTCTGCAAATAGACGCACAAAAATAAAAAACGAATAGCCAAAAAATTCCTCTGCCGCCAGTTATGCTGTTTTACGCGTTAAAACGCAGAATAAAGCTCAAACGCTGTTTTGCTAAAATGCTATTTTCAAGCATTTTTAGATCGCTGAAACTGTTCAAATAGACGCAATATTAATAAAACGAATATCAAAATTTCGTCGTTTTTATGCTGCTTTTACGCGTTAAAACGCAGATTAAAAGCTCAAAACGCTGTTTTGCTAAAATAAGCATTTTCAAGTTAGCCAGATCGTTGAAATCGTTCAAATAGGTGCCAAATATTAATAAAAAACGAATAATAAAAATTCGTCGTTTTATGCTGTTTACGCGTTAAAACGCAGATTAAAAGCTCAAAACGTGCTGTTTTGCTAAAAAATAAGCATTTTCAAGCATTTTTAGATCGTTGAAATTCTCGTTCAAATAGACGCAATATTAATAAAAACGAATACAAAAAATTTCGTCGTTTTATGCTGTTTTACGCGTTAAAACGCAGATTAAAGCTCAAAACGCGCTGTTTTGTTAGCCAAGTACTTTCAAGCATTTTAGATCGCTGAAATCGTTCAACAGACGCGCAATATTAATAAAAAACGAATAATAAAAATTTCGTCGTTTTATGCTGTTTTACGCGTTAAAACGCAGAATAAAAGCTCAAACGTGCTGTTTTGCTAAAATACGCATTTTCAAGTATTTTAGATCGATGAAATCGTTCAAATAGAAGCAATATTAATAAAAAAAAAACGAATAATGTACCTGTCGTTTTATGTTTCGTTTTACGCGTTAAACGCGATTGCGCTCAAAAACGTGCTGTTTTGCTAAAATAAGCATTTTGCCATTTTGTGATCGCTGGAATCGATCAAATAGACGCAAATAAAAATAAAAAAAAACGAATAATAAAAATTTCGTCGTTTTATGCTGTTTTACGCGTTAAAACGCAGATTAAAAGCTCGCAAACATGCCGTTTTGCTAAAATAAGCATTTTCAAGATTTTAGATCGTTGAACCGTTTAAAATAGGTGCTAAATATTAATAAAAAACGGAAATAATAAAAATCTTCGTCGTTATTATGCTGTTTTACGCGTTAAAACGCAGAATAACGCTCAAAACGCGCTGTTTTGCTAAAATAAGCATTTTCAAGCATTTTAGATCGTTGAAATCGTCAAATAGACGCACAAAAATAAAAACGAATAATAAAAATTTTAATCGTTTTTATGCTGTTTTACGCGTTAAAACGCAGATTAAAGCTCTCAAAACGCTGTTTTGCTAAAATAAGCATTTTCTGCCATTTTAAATCGTTGAAATCGTTCCAAATAGACGCAATATTAATAAAAACGAATAAAATTTCGTCGTTTCTAAGCTGCTTTACGCGTTAAACGCAGATTAAAGCTCAAAACGTGCTGTTTTGCTAAAAATAATCATTTTCAAGCATTTTAGATCGTTGAAATCGTCTTCAAATAGAAGCAATATTAATAAAAACGAATAATAAAAATTCGTCGTTTTTATGCTGTTTTACGCATTAAAACGCAGATTAAAGCTCAAAACGTGCTGTTTTGCTAAAATAAAGTATTTTCAAGCATTTTAGATCGCTGAAATCGTTCAAATAGACGCACATTAATAAAAAACGAATAAAAATTTGCCGTTTTATGTTGTTTTACGCGTTAAAACGCTGATTAAAGCTCAAACGTGCTGTTTTGCTAAAAATAAGCATTTCGCCAGGTTTCAGATCGCTGAAATCGTTCAAACAGACGCAATATTAATAAAAACGAATAATAAAAATTTCCTGTCGTTTTGCGTTTTACGCGTTAAACGCAGAATAAAGCTCTCAAACGTGCTGTTTTGCTAAATAAGTATTTTCAAGCATTTTAGATCGTTGAAATTGTTCAAATAGAAGCATTATTAATATAAAACGAATAATAAAAATTTCTGCCGTTTTATGTTGCTCGCCGCCCCTGTAACAAAGCTCAAAACGCTGTTTCCTTTTGCTTAAAAATAAGCATTTCTCAAGCATTTTAGATCGCTGGAAATCGTTCAAATTAAGCCAACATTAATAAAAAAACGTGAATAATAAAAATCGTCGTTTTATGTTGTTTTTTACGCGTTAAAACGTAAGTAGATTAAAGCTCAAAACGTGCTGTTTTGCTCAAATAAGCATTTTCAAGCATTTTAGGATCGTTGAAATCGTTCAAATTGAAGCAATATTAATAAAAGACGAATAATAAAAAAATTCGTCGTTTTTATGCTGTTTTACGCGTTAAAACGCAGATTAAAGCCTCAAAACGTGCTGTTTTGCTAAAATAAGTATTTTCAAGCATTTTAGATCGTTGAAATCGTTCAAATAGACGCAATAAAATAAAAAAAACGAATAATAAAAATTTCGTCGTTTTTATGCTGTTTTACGCGTTAAAACGCAGATTACAGCTCAAAAATCGTGCTGTTTTGCTAAAATAACATTTTCAAAGCATTTTAGATCGTTGAAAATCGTCTTAAATAGACAATACAAAAATAAAAAAAAACGAATAATAAAAATTCCCCGTCGTTTTATGCTGTTTTACGCGTTAAAACGTGCAGATTACAGCTCAAAACGTGCTGTTTTGCTAAAATAAGCATTTTTCAAGCATTTGTGATCGTTGAAATCGTTCAAATAGAAGCAATATTAATAAAAAAAAGAATAATAAAAATTTCGTTTTTTGGGTTTTACGCGTTCGCGAATAAAGCTCAAAAAAGGGGTTTTTTTTTAAAATAAGCATTTTTATGCGTTTTAATCGTTGAAATCGTTCAAAAGACGCAATAAAAAAAAAAACGAATAAAAAAATTTTTCGTATTTGTGCTGTTTTCGCGTTAAAAGCAGAATAAAGCTCAAAACGTGCTGTTTTTTCTAAAAAAGCATTTTCGCATTTTAGATCGTTTAAATGTTCAAAAGACGCAATATTAATAAAACGAATAATAAAAAATTTCGTCGTTTTTTAAGTTTTTACCCTTAAAACGCAGATTAAAACTCAAACGTGCCGTTTTGCTAAATAAGTTTTTGCATTTTAGATCGTGAAATCGTTCCCAAAAAGGGTTATTAATAAAAACGAATAATAAAAATTCGTCGTTTTATGCTGTTTTACGCGTTAAAACGCATTAAACTCAAAAAGGGGTTTTCAAAAAAAGCAAAGCATTTTAGATCGTTGAAATCGTTCAAATAACGCAATATTAATAAAACGAATAATAAAAAATTTTGTCGTTTTTAGCTGTTTTTTCGCGTTAAAAAGCGATTAAAAACTCAAACGGCGTTTTGCAAAATAAGCATTTTTGCATTTTTATCGTTGAAATCGTTAAAGGCAAATTAATAAAAACGAATAAAAATTCGTCGTTTTTTCGTTTTACGCGTTAAAAACGCAGATTAAACCAAAAAAATGCCTTTTTTTTCTAAAATAACATTTTCAAAAAAGGGGTCGTTGAAATCGTTCAAATGGAAATAATAAAAACGAATAATAAAAATTTTGTCGTTTTTTTGCTGTTTTTCGCGTTAAACGCAGATTAAAAACTCAAAAAGTGGGTTTTGCTAAAAAAAACATTTTCAAGCATTTTAGATCGGAAATCGTTTAAATAGAAGCAATATTAATAAAAACGAATAATAAAATTCGTCATTTTATGCTGTTTTTCGCGTTAAAACGCAGAAAACTCAAACGTACTGTTTTGCTAAATAAGCATTTTCAAGCATTTTGATGTTGAAATCGTTCCCCAAAAAGACCCAAAATTAATAAAAAACGAATAATAAAAAAATTGTCGTTTTATGTGTTTTTCGCGTTAAAACGCAGATTAAAGCTCAAAACGTGCTGTTTTTTCTAAAAAAAGATTTTCAAGCATTTTTTAACGTGAAATCTTTTAAAAGACCGCAATAAAAAAAAACGAATAATAAAAATGTCGTTTTTATGCTGTTTTACGCGTTAAATGAATTAAAGCTCAAACGTGCTGTTTTGCTAATATAAGCATTTTCAAGCATTTTAGATCGTTTAAATCGTTCAAATAGAAGCAAAAATTAATAAAACGAATAATAAAAATTTGTCGTTTTTTTTGTGTTTTACCTTAAAAAAGCGATTAAAAACTCAAAAACCCCGTTTTGCTAAAATAAGCATTTTCAAACATTTTGATTTTTGAAATCGTTCAAATAGACGCAATAAAAAAAAAAAATAAAAAAATTTCCCCTCGTTTTATGCTGTTTTTCGCGTTAAAAAAGCGAATAAAGCTCAAACGTGCGTTTTGCCAAAAAAACATTTTCAAAATTTAGATCGGAAAACGTTCAAAAGACGCAATATTAATAAAAACGAAAAATAAAAAAAGTCGTTTTATGCTGTTTTCGAAAACGCAATTAAAACCAAAACTGCTGTTTTGCTAAAAAAACCATTTTCAAGCATTTTAGATCGTTTAAATCGTTCAAATAGACGCAATATTAATAAAAAAAAGAATAATAAAATTTCGTCGTTTTATGCTGTTTTACGCGTTAAAACGCAGAAAAAACTAAAAAGTGCTGTTTTGCTAAAATAACATTTTCAAAATTTTTACGTTGAAATGTTCAAATAGAAGAAATATTAATAAAAAAGAATAATAAAAATTTGTCGTTTTATGCTGTTTTAAAGTTAAAACGCAGATTAAAGCTCAAAACTTCCGGAAAAATAAGATTTTCAAGCATTTTAGATCGGAAACGTTCAAAAAGACGCAATATTAATAAAAAAAAGAATAATAAAAATTCGTCGTTTTTGTGTTTTTTCGCTTTAAAAAGCAGAATAAAAAACTCAAAAAGTGCTGTTTTTTTAAAATAAGCATTTTCGCGTTTTAAACGGGAAAACGTTCAAAGACGCAATAAAAAAAAAAAAAAAAAAAATTTCGTGATTTGTTGGGTTTTTCGCGTTAAAAACCCCGAATAAAGCTCAAAACGTGCTGTTTTGGTAAAAAAAGCACAAGCATTTTAGATGTTGAATTCGTTCAAATAGACGCAATTTAAAAAAACGAAAAATAAAAATTTCGTCGTTTTTTTGCTGTTTTACGGTTAAAAAGCAGATTAAAGCTCAAATCGTGCTGTTTTGCTAAAAAAAAAGCATTTTCGATTTTTGACTTGAAATCGTTCAAATAGACGCAATATTAATAAAAACGAATAATAAAAAACGCGTTTTTTTGCTGTTTACGCGTTAAAAAGCGTTAAAACCCCAAAACGTGCTGTTTTCTAAAATAAGCATTTTCGCATTTTAGATCGTTAAAACGTTCAAATGGGCCAATTTAATAAAACGAAAAAAAAAATTTGTTTTTGTTTTTCGCGTTAAAACGCAGATTAAAAACTCAAAAATGCTGTTTTGCTAAAAATAAGCATTTTCAAAATTTTAGATCGTTTAAATCGTTCAAAAAACGCAAAAAAAATAAAAAAAGAATAATAAAAAAAATTTTGTCGTTTTATGCTGTTTCCCTAAAAAAGCAGATTACAGCTCAAAACGTGCTGTTTTTCTAAAAAAAGCATTTTCGCATTTTTGATCGTTGAAATCGTTCAAATAGACAAAAAAAAAAAAACGAATAAAAAAATTTCGTCGTTTTGGGGTGTTTTACGCGTTAAAACGCAGATTACAGCTCAAAAAAGGCTGTTTTGCTAAAATAAGCATTTTCAACATTTTAGATCGTTAAACGTTCAAAAGAAGCAATAATAAAAAAAGAATAATAAAAATTCGCGTTTTGCGTTTTACGCGTTAAAAAACGAAAAGCTCAAAAAAGTGCGTTTTTAAAATAAGCATTTTCAAGCATTTTGATCGTGAAATCATTCAAATAGACCAAAAAAATAAAAAAAATAATAAAAATTTCGTCGTTTTTTTTCTGCGTTAAAACCAGAATAAAGCTCAAAACGTGCTGTTTTGCTAAAATAAGCATTTTCGCATTTTAGATGTTGAAATCGTTCAAAAGACGAATATTAATAAAAAAAGAATAATAAAAAAATTTTTCGTTTTTTTGCTGTTTTACCCTTAAAACGCAGATTAAAGCCAAATCGTGCTGTTTTTTGTTTT
>NW_027047597.1:0-13863 GCF_025399875.1 Dalotia coriaria
TTTCGTCGTTTTATGCTGTTTTTTCCCCTTAAAAAGCAGATTAAAACTCAAAGCGTGCTGTTTTGCTAAAATAAGCATTTTCAAACATTTTAGATCGTTGAAATGTTCAAAAGACGCAATATTAATAAAAACGAATAAAAAAAAATTTCGTCGTTTTTTTTGTTTTTACCGCAAAACGCGAATAAAAATCAAAACGTCTGTTTGGCTAAAATAAGCATTTTCAAGCATTTTTTGATCGTTGAAATCGTTCAAAAAAAAAATTTTAAAAAAAACGAATAATAAAAAAATTTGTCGTTTTTTTTGCTGTTTTACGCGAAAACCCAGATTAAAATAAAACGTGCTGTTTTGCTAAAATAAGCATTTTCAAGCATTTTAGATCGTTGAAATCCTCAAATAGACGCAATAATAAAAAAAGAATAATAAAAATTTCGTCGTTTTTTTTTGCTGTTTTCCGTTAAAACGCAGAATAAAAAACAAAACGTGCTGTTTTGCTAAAATAACATTTTCAAGCATTTAGATCGTTGAAATCGTTCAAATAAACAAAAAATAAAAAAGAATAATAAAAATTCGTCGTTTTTTTTGCTGTTTTTTTCGCGTTAAAACGCGATTAAAACTCAAAAAGTGTTGTTTTGCTAAAAAAAGCATTTTCAACCATTTTTGATCACGTTGAAATCGTTCAAATAGAAAATATTAATAAAAACGAATAATAAAAAATTCGTCGTTTTTTTTGCTGTTTTACGCGTTTAAAAACCCGATTAAACTCAAAACGTGTTGTTTTTTAAAATAAGCATTTTCAACCATTTTGATCGTTGAAATCGTTCAAATAGACCCAAAAAAAATAAAACGTAATAAAATTTCGTCGTTTTTTTTGCTGTTTTACGCGTTAAAACGCAGAATAAATAAAACGTGCTGTTTTGCTAAAATAAGCATTTTCAAACATTTTGTCTTGAAATCGTTCAAATAGACGCAATATTTAAAAACGAATAATAAAAAAATTTTGTCGTTTTTATGCTGTTTTTCGCGTTAAAAAGCAGATTAAAATAAAACGGGGCTTTTTCCTTAAAAAAGCTTTCAAGCATTTTAGATCGTTGAAATCGTTCAAATGAACAATATTTTAAAAAAAAAGAATAATAAAAATTCGTGTTTTTTTGCTGTTTTTTCGCGTTTAAAGCAGTTAAAAATCAAAAAATTGCTGTTTTTTAAAATAACATTCTCAAGCATTTTAGATCGTTGAAATCGTTCAAATAGACGCAATAAAAAAAAAAACGAATAATAAAAATTTCGTCATTTTATGCTGTTTACGCGATAAAACGCAGATTAAAGCTCAAAAACGTGCTGTTTTGCTAAAATAAGCATTTTTCAAGCATTTTTAGATCGTTGAAATCACGTTCAAATAGACGCAATATTAATAAAAACGAATAATAAAATTTCGTCGTTTTATATGCTGTTTTACGCGTTAAAACGCAGAATAAAACTCAAAACGTGCTGTTTTGCTAAAATAAGCATTTTTCAAGCATTTTAGATCGTTGAAGTCGTTCAAATAGAAGCAATAATAATAAAAATGAATAATAAAAAATTCGTCGTTTTATGCTGTTTTACGCGTTAAAACGCAGATTAAAACAAAGCGATGCTGTTTTGCTAAATAAGCATTTTCAAGCATTTTAGATCGTTGAAATCGTTCAAATAGACGCAATATTAATAAAAAACAGATAATAAAATTTCGTCGTTTTTATGCTGTTTTACGCGTTAAAACGCTGGTTAAAACTCAAAACGTGCTGTTTTTGCTTTAAAATAAACATTTAAAGCATTTTAGATCGTTGAAATCGTTCAAATAGACGCAATAATAAAAACGAATAATAAAAATTCGTGTTTATGCTGTTTTACGCGTTAAAACGCAGATTAAAGCTCAAAACGTGTTGTTTTGCTAAAATAAGCATTTTCAAGCATTTTAGATCGTTGAAATCCGGTTAATGAAACAGCGTAATAAAAACGATAATAAAAATTCGTCGTTTTTATGCTGTTTTGCGGATGCAAAACGCAGATTAAAACTCAAAACGTGTTGACGCTGGAAATAAGCATTTTCAACCATTTTAGATCGTTGAAATCGTTCAAATAGACGCAAAATAAAAAACGAATAATAAAATTTCGTCGTTTTATGCTGTTTTACGCGTTAAAACGCAGATTAAAGTTCAAAACGTGCTGTTTTGCTAAAATAAGCATTTTCAAGCATTTTAGATCGTTGAAATCGTTCAAATAGAAGCAATATTAATAAAAACGAATAATAAAAAATTCGTCGTTTTATGCCTGTTTTACGCGCGTTAAAACGCAGATTAAAACTCAAAACGTGCTGTTTTGCTAAAATAAGCATTTTTAAGCATTTTAGATCGTTGAAATCGTTCAAATGGACGCAATATTAATAAAAACGAATAGCCATTTCATCGTTTTATGCTGTTTTACGCGTTAAAACGCTGATTAAAGAAGCTTCAAAACGTGCTGTTTTGCTAAAATAAACATTTTAAAGCATTGCAGATCACGTTGAAATCGTTCAAATGGGCGCAATATTAATAAAAACGAATAATAAAAAATTCGTCCCGTTTTATTATGCTGTTTTTACGCGTTAGAAAAACACCAGATTAAAGTAAAACGTGTTGTTTTTGCTAAAATAAGCATTTTTCAAGCATTGCAGATCGTTGAAATCGTTCAAATAGAAGCAATATTAATAAAAACGAATAATAAAAATTGTGTTTTTATGCTGTTTTGCGTTAAAACGCGAATTAAAACTCAAAACGTGTTGTTTTTGCTAAAATAAACATTTCAACCATTTTTAGATCGTTGAAATCGTTCAAATAGACGCAATAAAATAAAAACGAATAATAAAAGAATTTCGTAATTTTTATGCTGTTTTTACGCGTTAAAACGCGAATAAAATAAAACGTGCTGTTTTGCTAAAATATAAGCATTTTCAAGCATTTTAGATCGTTGAAATCGTTCAAATAGACGCAATAAAAATAAAAACAGATAATAAAATTTCGTCGTTTTTTTATGCTGTTTTACGCGTTAAAACGCAGATTAGAAGCTCAAAACGTAGCTGTTTCGCTGAAATAAGCATTTTCAAGCATTTTAGATCGTTGAAATCGTTCAAATAGACGCAATATTAATAAAAACGAATAATAAAAATTTCGTCGTTTTATGCTGTTTTACGCGTTAAAACGCAGATTAAAACTCAAAACGATGCTGTTTTGCTTTAAAATAGCATTTTCAGCATTTTAGATCGTTGAAATCGTTCAAGTAATGCGAGGCAATATTAATAAAAACAGATAATAAAAAATTCGTCGTTTTTATGCTGTTTTACGCCCAAAACGCAGATTAAAGCTCAAAACGTGCTGTTTTTGCTGAAATAAGCATTTTCAAGCATTTTAGATCGTTGGGAAATCGTTCAAATAGACGCAATATTAATAAAAAACGAATAATAAAAATTTTACGTCGTTTTTATGCTGTTTACTTGTTAAAACGCGGTTAAAGCTCAAGCGTGCTGTTTGCTAAAATAAGCATTTTTCAAGCATTTTAGATCGTTGAAATCGTTCAAATAGACGCAATAATGTAAAACGAATAATAAAATTTCGTCGTTTTTATGCTGTTTTACGGGTAAAACGCAGAATAAACTCAAAACGATGCTGTTTGCGGCTAAATAAGCATTTTCAAGCATTTTGAATCCGTGAAATCGTTTCAAATAGAAGCAATATTAATAAAACGAATAATAAAATTCGTCGTTTTTATGCTGTTTACGCGCGTTAAAACGCAGATTAAAGCTCAAAACGTGCTGTTTGCTTTTCGTCACAGCATTTTCAAACATTTTAGATCGTTGAAATCGTTCAAATAGACGCAATAAAAATAAAAAACGAATAATGTAAAATTTCGTCGTTTTATGCTGTTTTACGCGTTAAAACGCAGATTAAAACTCAAAACGTGCTGTTTTTGCTAAATAAGCATTTTTCAAGCATTTTGAATCGTTGAAATCGTTCCAAATAGAAGCAATATTAATAAAAACGAATAATAAAAATTTCGTCGTTTTTTTTGTAACTTGTTTTGCGCGTTAAAACGCAGATTAAAACTCAAAACGTGCTGTTTTGTTAAAATAAGCATTTTCAAGCATTTTTAGATCGTTGGGAAATCGTTCGTCGGCAATATTAATAAAAACGAATAATAAAAATTCGTCGTTTTTATGGTGTTGTTTACGCGTTAAAACGCAGATTAACGCTCAAAACGTGCTGTTTTGCTGAAATAAGCATTTTCAAGCATTTTAGATCGTTGAAATCGTTCAAATAGAACGCAATAAAAATAAAAACGAATAATAAAAATTTCGTCGTTTTTTTATGCTGTTTTACGGTAGAAGCAGATTAAACTCAAAACGGTGTGTTTTGCTAAAATAAAACATTTCAAGCATTTTTAAATGTTGAAATCACGTTCAAATAGACGCAATATTAATAAAAACGAATAATAAAAATTTCTGCGTCGTTTTATGCCTTTACGCGTTAAAACGCAGATTAAAGCTCAAAACGTAGCATTTTTGCTAAAATAATCATTTTCCAGCATTTTGATCGTTGAAATCGATCAAATAGACGCAATAAAAATAAAAACGAATAATAAAAATTTCGTCCGTTTTTATGCTGTTTTACGCGTTAAAACGCAGATTAAAGCTCAAAACATTGTATTTTGCTAAAAATAAGCATTTTTCAAGCATTTTAAATCGTTGAAATCGTTCAAATGACGCAATATTAATAAAAACGAATAATAAGAAATTTCGTCGTTTTTATGCTGCTTTACGCGTTAAAACGCAGATTAAACTCAAAACGTGCTGTTTTGCTAAAATAATCATTTTCAAGCATTTTAGATCGTTGAAATCGTTTAAATAGAAGTAATATTGGCAAAAACGAATAATAAAAATTCGTCGTTTTTATGTATTTTTACGCATTAAAACGCAGATTAAGCTTTCAAAACGTGTGCTATTTTTTGCTAAAATAAAGCATTTTTAAACATTTAGATCGTTGAAATCGTTGGAAATAGACGCAATATTAATAAAAACGAATAATAAAAATTTCGTCGTTTTCTATGCTGTTTTACGCGTTAAAACTGCTGATTAAGGGTAAAACGTGCTGTTTTGCTAAAATAAAGCATTTTCCGGCATTTTAGATCGTTGAAATCACGTTCAAAATAGACGCAATATTAATAAAACGAATAATAAAAATTTCGTCGTTTTACGTAACATTTTACGCGTTAAAACGCAAGAATAAAGACTCAAAACGATACTGTTTTGCTAAAATAAGCATTTTCAAGCATTTTAGATCGTTAAAATCGTTCAAAATAGACGCAATATTAATAAAAACGAATAATAAAAAATTTCGTCGTTTTAGCGCTGTTTTACGCGCGTTAAAACGCAGAGATAAAGCTCAAAACGTGCTGTTTTACTAAGAATAGCATTTTCAAGCATTTTTAAATCGGTTGAAATCGTTCAAATAGACGCAATATTAATAAAAACAGATAATAAAGGCTGTCGTTTTTATGCTGCTTTACGCGTTAAACGCAGATTAAGCTCAAAACATTGCTGTTTTGTAAAATAATCATTTTCAAGCATTTTTAGATCACGAAATCGTTCAAATAAGAAACAATATTAATAAAACGAATAATAAAAATTAAAATCGTTTACCCCATACTGTTTTACGCATTAAAACGCAGATTAAAGCTCAAAACGTGCTGTTTTGCTAAAATAAGCATTTTCAAGCATTTTAGATCGTTGAAATCGTTCAAAATAAACGCAATAATGGTAAAAACGAATAATAAAAATTTACTGTCGTTTTTATGCTGTTTTACGCGTTAAAACGCTGATTAAAACTCCAAAACGTGCTGTTTGCTTAAATAAACATTTTTCAGAAGCATTTTTTAGATCGTTGAAATCGTTCAAATAGACGCAATATTAATAAAAACGAATAATAAAAATTTCGTCGTTTTTATGCTGGTACCACGCGTTAAAACGCAGAATAAAGCTCAAACGTGCACTGTTTTGCTAAAATAAGCATTTTCAACATTTTAGATCGTTGAAATCGTTCAAATAGAAGCAATATTAATAAAACACGATTAATAAAAATTCGTCGTTTTATGCTGTTGTTTTACGCGTTAAAACGCAGATTAAAACTCAAAACGTGCTGTTTTGCTAAAATAAACATTTTCAAGCATTTTAGATCGTTGAAATCGTTCAAATAGACGCAATATTAGTAATAAAAACGAATAATAAAAGAAATTTCGTCGACATGCTTGTTTTGCGCGTTAAAACGCAGATTAAACTCAAAACGTGCTGTTTTGCTAAAATAAGCATTTTCAAGCATTTTTAGATCGTTGAAATCGTTCAAATACGACAATATTAATAAAAACGAATAATAAAAATTCGTCGTCGTTTTTATGCTGTTTTGCCACGTTAAACGCAGATTAATCAAAACGTGCTGTTTTTGCTGCGTAAACTTTCTCAAGCATTTTAGATCGTTGAAATCGTTCCAAATAGACCGCAATATTAATAAAACGAATAGCTAAAAATTTCGTCACGTTTTAATGCTGTTTTACGCGTTAAAACGCTGATTAAAACTCAAAACGTTAACGTGTTGCTAAAATAAGCATTTTCAAGCATTTAGATCGTTGAAATCGCTCAAATAGACGCAATATTAATAAACGAATAATAAAAATTTCGTCGTTTTATGCTGTTTTGCGTTAAAACGCAGAATAAAACTCAAAACGTGCTGTTTTGCTAAAATAAGCATTTTCCAAGCTTTTAGATCGATTTGAAATCGTTCCAGTAGACGCAATAGTAATAAAAACGAATAATAAAAATTTCGTCGTTTTTATGCTGTTTACGCGTTAAAACGCAGATTAAGCTCAAAACGGTAACTGTTTTGCTTTAAATAAGCATTTTCAAGCATTATAGATCGTTGAAATCGTTTAAATAAGAAGCAATATTAATAAAACGAATAATAAAAATTCGTCATTTTTATGCTGTTTACGCGTTAAAACGCAGATTAAAAGCTCAAAACGTGTTGTTTTGCTAAAATAAGCATTTTCAACATTTTTAGATCGTTGAAATCGTTCAAATAGACGCAATATTAATAAAAACGAATAATAAAAATTCGTCGTTTTTTATGCTGTTTTACGCGTTAAAACGCAGATTAAAAGCTCAAAACGTGCTGTTTTTGCTAAAATAAGCATTTTCAAGCATTTTAGATTGTTGAAATCGTTCCAATAAACAATATTAATAAAAACGAATAATAAAAATTCGTCGTTTTATGCTGTTTTACGAGTTAAAACGCAGATTAAAGCTCAAACGTGCTGTTTGCTAAAATAAGCATTTTCAAGCATTTTAGATCGTTGATATCGTTCAAAATAGACGCAATAAAAATAAAAACGGAATAATAAGAATTTCGTCGTTTTATGTGCTGTTTTACGCGCGTTAAAACGCAGAATAAAACTCAAAACGGTGCGTGATGCTGTTTTGCTAAAATAAGCATTTTTCAAGCATTTTAGATCGTTGAAATCGGTCAAATAGACGCAATATTAATAAAACGAATAATAAAAAATTTCGTCGTTTTATGCTGTTTTACGCGTTAAACGCCAGATTAAAAGCTCAAACGTGCTGTTTTGCTAAAAATAAGCATTTTCAAGGCATTTTAGATCGTTGAAATCGTTCAAATAGACGCAATAAAAAGTAAAAACGGAATAATAAAAATTTCGTCGTTTTGTAACATTTTACGCGTTAAAACGCAGAATAAAACTCAAAACGTGCCATTTTGCTGATAAAGCATTTTCAAAGCATTTTTGAGATCCGTTGAAATCGTTTCAAATAGACGCAATAATGGCAAAAAACAGATAATAAAAATTTCGTCGTTTTTATGCTGTTTTACGCGTTAAAACGCAGATTAAAACTCAAAACGTGCTGTTTTTGCTAAAATAATAAACATTTTCAAACATTTTTGAATCGTTGAAATCGTTCAAATAAACAATATTAATAAAACGAATAATAAAAATTCGTAGTTTTTATGCTGTTTTGCGTTAAACGCAGATTAAAGCTCAAAACGTGCTTTTGTTTGCTAAAATACAGCATTTTCAAGCATTTTAGATCGTTGAAATCGTTCAAAATAGACGCAATATTAATAAAAACGAATAATAAATTTCGTCGTTTTATGCTGTTTTACGCGTTAAAACGCAGATTAAAGCTCAAAACGTGCTGTTTTGCTGAAATATAAGCATTTTCAGCATTTTGAATCGTTGAAATCGTTCAAATAGACGCAATATTAATAAAAACGGGAATAATAAAAATTTCGTCGTTTTTATGCTGTTGTTTTACGCGTTAAAACGCAGAATAAAGCTCAAAACGTGCTGTTTTGCTAAAATAAGCATTTTAGATCGTTGAAATCGTTCCAATAGAAGCAATAGTAATAAAAACAAAAAGATAATAAAAATTTCGTCGTTTTTATGCTGTTTACGCGTTAAAACGCGAATTAAAAGCTCAAAACGATGCTGTTTTGCTAAAATAAACATTTTCAAGCATTTTTAGATCGTTGCGGAATCATTAAATAGACGCAATAAAATAAAAACGAATAATAAAAATTTTATACGTTTTATGCTGTTTTGCCGCGTTAAAACGCAGATTAAACTCAAAACGTGCTGTTTTGCTTTAAAATTAAGCATTTTCAAGCATTTTAGATCGGTGAAATCGTTTTGAAATAGAAGCAATATTAATAAAAAACGAATAATAAAAATTCGTCATTTTTATGCCTGTTTACGCGATAAAACGCAGATTAAAGCTCAAAACGTGCTGTTTTTGCTAAATAAACATTTTCAGAAGCATTTTAGATCGTTGATACCGTTTCAAAATAGACGCAATATTAATAAAAACGAATAATAAAAATTTCGTCGTTTTTTATGCTGTTTTGCGTCAAACGCGAATAAAACTCAAAACGTGCTGTTTTGTAAAATAAGCGTTTTCAAGCATTTTAGATCGTTGAAATCGTTTAAAATAGAGCAATATTAATAAAAAACAGCGAATAATAAAAAAATTCGTCGAACTTTATTGCTGTTTTACGCGGTAAACGCGATTAAAGCTCAAAACGTGCTGTTTTGCTAAAATAAGCATTTTCAAGCATTTTAGATCGTTTGAAATCACGTTCAAATAGACGCAATACAAAATAAAAACGAATAATAAATTTCGTCGTTATTATGCTGTTTTACGCGTTAAAACGCAGAATAAAGCTCAAAACGATGCTGTTTTGCTAAAATAAGCATTTCAGAAGCATTTTTAGATCGTTGAAATCGTTCAAATAGACGCAATATTAATAAAAACCCAGATAATAAAAATTTCGTCGTTTTATGCTGTTTTACGCGTTCAAAACGCCAGATTAAAACTCAAACGATGCTGTTTGCTAAATAAGCATTTTCAAGCATTTTAGATCGTTGAAATCGTT
This sequence comes from Dalotia coriaria, assembly GCF_025399875.1. Taxonomy (NCBI): domain Eukaryota; kingdom Metazoa; phylum Arthropoda; class Insecta; order Coleoptera; family Staphylinidae; genus Dalotia; species Dalotia coriaria. The sequence continues at coordinate 9,501 of NW_027047597.1, forward strand.
CAAATAGAAGCAATATTAATAAAAACAGATAATAAAATTCGTCGTTTTTATGCTGTTTTCACTTCGCCTGGTCGCTCAAAACGTGCTGTTTTGCTAAAATAAAGCATTTTCAAGCATTTTTACAGATGCGTTGAAATCATTCAAATAGACGCAATATTAATAAAAAACGAATAAGCAGGAAATTTGCGTCGTTTTATTAACGGCACTGCGCGTTAAAACGCAGATTAAAACTCAAAACGTACGCTGTTTCGCTAAAATAAACGCGCAAAGCATTTTAGATCGTTGAAATCACGTTCAAATGCGACAATATTAATAAAAACGAATAATAAAAATTGTGCGTTTTTTATGCTGTTTACTGCGTTAAAACGCAGATTAAAGCTAAAACGTGCTGTTTTAAAATAAAAGCATTTTCAAGCATTTTAGATCGTTGAAATCACGATTTCAAATAGACGCAATAAAATAAAAACGAATAATAAAAATTTCGTCGTTTATTTATGCTGTTTACGCGTTAAACGCAGAATAAAGCTCAAAACGCTGTTTGCTAAAACCGGCAAGCATTTTAGATCATTGAAATCGTTCAAATAGACACGTATTTAATAAAAAACGGGAATAATAAAAAGAAATTTCGTCGCCGTTTTATGCTGTTTACGCGTTAAACGCAGATTAAAAGCTCAAAACGTGCTGTTTTTGCTAAAATAAGCATTTTTTAGGCATTTTAGATCGTTGAAATCGTTTAAAAGACGCAATATTAATAAAAAAAGAATAATAAAAAATTTTTTCGTTTTTTATGCTGTTTTACGCGTTAAAAAGCAGATTAAAACTCAAAAAAAGTGCTGTTTTCTAAAATAAAAACATTTTCAAAACATTTTTGGGTCGTTTAAATGTTCAAATAGACGCAATATTAATAAAAAAAATAATAAAAAATTTTGTCGTTTTTTAAGCTGTTTTACCCCGTTAAAACGCAGAATAAAACTCAAAACTTTCTGTTTTTGGGAAAAAAAAGCATTTTTTGGGATTTTAGATCGTTGAAATCGTTCAAATAGACGCAATATTAATAAAAAAAAGAAAAATAAAAATTTCGTCGTTTTATTTTCTTTTTCGCGTTGCGAATAAAAGCCCCAAAACGTGCTGTTTTGCCAAAAAAAAGCATTTTCGCCTTTTAGATCGTTTAAATCGTTCAAATAGAAGCAATATTAAAAAAACGAATAATAAAAAAAAAAGTCGTTTTTTTGCGTTTTACGCGTTAAAAAAGCAGATTAATGCTCAAAACGTGTTGGTTTTTCTAAAATAAGCATTTTCAAACATTTTAGATCGTTAAACGTTCAAATGGACGCAATATTAATAATAAACAATAATAAAAAAAAAATTTGTCGTTTTATTTTGTTTTCGCGTTAAAACGTTAACCTCAAAAAGTGCTGTTTTGCTAAAATAAAACATTTTCAAGCATTTTAGATCGTTTAAAACGTTCAAATAGACGCATTTTAAAAAAAAAACGAAAAAAATTTTATCGCTTTTTATCGTTTTTTCGCGTTAAAAAAGCCCGATTAAAAACTAAAAGTGCTGTTTTGCTAAAATAAAACATTTTTTAAAACATTTTAGATCGTTGAAAAAGTTCAAATAGAAGCAAAATTTAAAAAAAACGAATAATAAAAAAATTCGTCATTTTTATTTCTGTTTTACGCGTTAAAAAGCAGATTAAACTCAAAACGGTGGAAAATAAGCATTTTCAAAACATTTTTATCGTTGGGAAAAGTTCCCAAATTTTTGGGAAAATTTAAAAAAAACGAATAATAAAAAAATTTGTGTTTTTTGCTTTTTTTACGCGTTAAAACGGGAATAAAAACTCAAAACGTGCTGTTTTGCTAAAAAAAAGCATTTTCAAGCATTTTTGATCGTTTAAATCCCTTCAAATAGAAGCAATATTAATAAAAACGAATAATAAAAAAATTTGTCGTTTTTTTGCTGTTTTACGCGTTAAAAAAGGATTAAAACTCAAAACGTGTTGTTTTGCCAAAAAAAGCATTTTTTAAGCATTTTAGATCGTTTTAAATCGTTCAAAAAGGACGCAATATTAATAAAAAAAAGAATAATTAAAAAGTCGTTTTATTTGCTGTTTTACGCGTTAAAACGCAGATTAACGCCAAACGGCTGTTTTGCCTAAAATAAAATTTTTTAAACATTTTTTGACGTTGAAATGTTCAAATAGACCCCATTAAAATAAAAAAAGAATAATAAAAAAATTTTTTAGTTTTAGCGTTTTACGCGTTAAAAAGCAGATTAAAGCTCAAAAAGTGCTGTTTTTTCAAAAAAAGCATTTTCAAGCATTTTAAACGTTGAAATCGTTTTAAATAGACGCAATATTAATAAAAACGAATAATAAAAAAAATTGTCGTTTTATGCTGGGTTTTTTTTATTAAAAAGCAGATTAAACCCCCAAAACGAGCTTTTTGCTAAAATAAGCATTTTCAAACATTTTGGAAACGTTGAAATCGTTCAAAAAAAGAAGCAATATTAATAAAAAAGAATAATAAAAAAAAATTGTCGTTTTTTTTGTTTTTTTACGCGTTAAAACGCAGATTTTAAAACTCAAAAAAGGCTGTTTTTTCTAAAATAAGGGATTTTTTAAAACATTTTAGATCGTTGAATCGGGTCAAATAGGGCGCAATAAAAAAAAAAACGAATAATAAATTTTGTCAGTTTTTTTTGTTTTTTTACCCTTAAAACGCAGATTAAAAACTCAAAAAGTTGTTTTTTTGCTTTTAAAAAAAGCATTTTCAACATTTTAAATCGTTGAAATTGTTCAAATAGACCCCAATATTAATAAAACGGTAATAAAAAATTTTGTCGTTTTTAAAAATTTTTTCGCGTTAAAAAACGGGTTAAAGCTCAAAACGTGCTGTTTTTTCTAAAAAAAATCATTTTTAAAAACATTTTGAAACGTTGAAAAATTTTTCAAATAGAAGCAATATTAATAAAAACGAATGATAAAAAAAAATTGTCGTTTTTTTTGCTGTTTTACGCATTAAAACGCAGATTAAAACTCAAAAAGTGCTGTTTTGCTAAAATAAGCATTTTTTCAAACATTTTTTGATCGTTGAAATCGTTCAAATAAAGAAATTTATAATAAAAAAAGAATAATAAAAATTCGTCGTTTTATGCTGTTTTACGCGTTAAAACGCAGATTAAAGCTCAAAACGGCTGTTTTGCTTTAAAATAAGCATTTTCAAACATTTTAGATCGTTGGAATCGATCAAATAGACGCAATAAAAATAAAAACGAATAATAAAAATTTCGTCGTTTTTATGCGTTTTACGCGTTAAAACGCAGATTAAAGCTGCAAAACGTGCTTTTCGTTTAAAATAAGCTTTCAAGCATTTTAAATCGTTGAAAATCGTTCAAATAGACGCAATATTAATAAAAACGAATAATAAAAATTTCGTCGTTTTTATGCTGCTTTACGCGTTAAAACGCAGATTAAAAGCTCAAAACGTGCTGTTTTGCTAAAATAAGCATTTTCAGGCATTTTAGATCGTTGAAATCGTTCAAATAGACGCAATATTAATAAAACGAATAATAAAATTTCGTCGTTTTTATGCTGTTTTACGCGTTAAAACGCAGATTAAAGCTCAAAACGTGCTGTTTTGCTAAAATAAGCATTTTCAAGCATTTTTAGATCGTTGAAATCGTTCAAATAGACGCAATATTAATAAAAACGAATAATAAAAATTTCGTCGTTTTTATGCTGTTTTACGCGTTAAAACGCAGAATAAAGCTCAAAACGTGCTGTTTTGCTAAAATAAGCATTTTCAAGCATTTTAGATCGTTGAAATCGTTCAAATAGACGCAATATTAATAAAAACGAATAATAAAAATTTCGTCGTTTTATGCTGTTTTGCGCGTTAAAACGCAGAATAAAGCTCAAAACGTGCTGTTTTGCTAAAATAAGCATTTTCAAGCCTTTAGATTGTTGAAATCGTTCAAATAGACGCAATATTAATAAAAACGAATAATAAAAAATTCGTCGTTTTTATGCTGTTTTACGCGTTAAAACGCAGATTAAAGCTCAAAACGTGTTGTTTTGCTAAAATAAGCATTTTCAAGCATTTTAGATCGTTGGAAATCGTTCAAATGGACGCAATATTAATAATAAACGAATAATAAAAATTCGTCGTTTTATTGCTGTTTACGCGTTAAAACGCAGATTAACGCTCAAAACGTGCTGTTTGCTAAAATAAGCATTTTCAAGCATTTTAGATCGTTGAAATCGTTCAAATAGACGCATTAAAATAAAAACGAATAATAAAATTTCATCGCTTTTATGCTGTTTACGCGTTAAAAAGCAGATTAAAAGCTCAAAACGGGT
>NW_027047598.1:0-13862 GCF_025399875.1 Dalotia coriaria
ATGCTTGAAAATGCTTATTTTAGCAAAAACAGCACGTTTGAGCTTTAATCTGCGTTTAACGCGTAAAACAGCATAAAGCGACAAATTTTTATTATTCGTTTTTTATTCATGTGCTCTATTTGGTGATTTCAACGATCGTCTTGAAAATCTTATTTTAGCAAAACATGCGTTTTGAGCTTAATCAGCGTTTTAACGCGTAAAACAACATAAAACGACAGAATTTTTTATTATTCGTTTTTAATGTCAATGCGCGTCTATTTGAACGGATTTCAACGATCTAAAATGCTTGAAAATGCTTATTTTAGCAAACAGCGTTTTGAGCTTTAATCTGCGTTTAACGCGTAAAACAGCATAAAACGGCGATTTTTTATTATTCGTTTTTATTAATGTAAGCTTGTTGGAACTGATTTCAACGATCTAAAATGCTTGAAAATGCTTATTTTGTAAAACAGCACGTTTTGAGCTTTAATCTGCGTTTTAACGCGTAAAACAGCATAAAACGACGAATTTTTATTCGTTTTGGTAATATTTTAGCTATTTGAACGATTTCCAGCGATCAAATGCTTGAAAATGCTTATTTTAGCAAAGAAACAGCAGCACGCGTTTAAGGCTTTTATTCTGCGTTTTAACGCGTAAAACAGCATAAAACGAGAGAAATTTTATTATTCGTTTTTATTAATATTGCGTCTATTTGAACGATTTCAACGATCTAAAAATGCCGGTACTTATTTTTAGCAAAACAGCGTTTGAGCTTTAATCTGCGTTCTAACGTAAAACAACATAAAAATGACGAATTTTTATTATTCGTTTTTTATTAAATATTGCTTCTATTTAAACGATTTCAACAATCTAAAATGCTTGAAAAATGCTTGTTTAGCAAAACAGCACGTTTGAGCTTTAATCACGTTTTAACGCGTAAAACAGCTTATAAAACGGCGGAATTTTATTATTCGTTTTATTAATATTACTTCTATTTGAACGATTTCAACGATCTAAAATGCTTGAAATGCTTATTTTAGCAAAACAGCACGATTTGAGGCTTTAATCCTGCGTTTTAACGCGTAAAACAGCATAAAATGACGAATTTTTTATTATTCGTTTTATTAATATGGCTTCTATTTAAACGTTCAACGATCTAAATGCTTGAAAATGCTTATTTTAGCAAAACAGCACGTTTTGAACTGTCTGCGTTTTAACGCGTAAAACAGCATAAAACGACGAAATTTTTATTATTCGTTTTTTATTCATATTGCTTCTATTTGAACGATTTCAACGATCACAAAATGCTTGAAAATGCTTATTTAGCAAAACAGCGTTTTGGGCACGTCTGCGTTTAGCGTAAAACAGCATAAAACGACGAATTTTTATTATTCGTTTTTTATTAATGTGCGTCTATTTGAACGGAACAGCGATCTAAAATGCTTGAAAATGCTTATTTTTAGCAAAACAGCACGTTTTGAGCTTTTAATCTGCGCGTTTTAACGCGTAAAACAGCATAAAACGACGAATTTTATTATTCGTTTTTAGTAATATTGCGTCTATTTGAACGATTTCCAGCGATCACAAAATGCTTGAAAATGTATTTTAGCAAAACAGCACGTTTTGAGCTTTATTCTGCGTTTTTAACACGCGTAAAACAGCATAAAAGGCTGAAATTTTTATTATTCGTTTTTATTAATATTGCGTCTATTTGAACGGTACCAGCGATCTAAAATGGCGAAAATGCTTATTTTAAGCAGCAAAACAGCGCGTTTGCGAGCTTTAATCTGCGTTTTAACGCGTAAAACAGCAAAAACGTCGAATTTTTATTATTCGTTTTTATTAATGTTAGCTATTTAAACGATTTCCAACGATCTAAAATGCTTGAAAATGCTTTTTTAGCAAAACAGCACGTTTTGAGCTTTAATCTGCGTTTTAACGCGTAAAACAGCATAAAACGACGAATTTTTATTATTCGTTTTTATTAATATTACTTCTATTTGAACGTGATTTTAACGATCACAAATGCTTGAAAATGCTTATTTTAGCAAAACAGCACGTTTTGAGCGCAATCTGCGTTTTAACGCGTAAAACAGCATAAAAACGACGAATTTACGGTATTCGTTTTTATTAATATTGCGTCTATTTGAACGATTTTCAACGATCTAAAATGCCCGAAAATGCTTATTTTAAGCAAAACAGCGTTTTGAGCTTTAATCTGCGTTTTAACGCGTAAAACAGCATAAAACGACGAATTTTTTATTATTCGTTTTTATTAATATTTAGCTTCTATTTGAACGATTTCAGCGGCGATCTAAAATGCTTGAAAATGCTTGCTTTTAGCAAAACAGCACGTTTTGAGCTTTATTCTGCTTGCTTTTAACGCGTAAAACAGCATAAAACGCGCCGAAATTTTATTGTTCGTTTTTTATTAATATTGCGTCTATTTGAACGTTTCAACGATCAAAAATGCTTGAAAATACTTATTTTAGCAAAACAGCACGTTTTGAGCTTTTAATCTGCGTTTTAACGCGTAAAACAGCATAAAAATGACGAATTTTTTATTATTCGTTTTTATTATTATTGCTTCTATTTAAACGATTTCAACAATCTAAATGCTTGAAAATGCTTATTTTAGCAAAACAGCACGTTTGAGCTTTAATCTGCGCAACGCGTAAAACAGCATAAAGACGACGAATTTTTATTATTCGTTTTTTATTAATATTGCTTCTATTTGAACATTTCGAGTCTAAATGCTTGAAAATGCTTGGTATTTAATAAAACAGCACGTTTTGAGCTTTAATCTGCGTTTTAACGTAAAACAGCATAAAACGACGAAATTTTTATTATTCGTTTTTATTAATATTGCGTCTATTTGAACGATTTCAACGATCTAAAATGCTTGAAAATGCTTATTTTAGCAAAGTAGCACGTTTTTGAGCTTTAATCTGCGTTTAACGCGTAAAACAGCATAAAACGACGAATTTTTAGTATTCGTTTTTATTAATATTATACATATTTGAACGATTTTAACGATCGTCTTGAAAATGCTTATTTTAGCAAAACAGCGCGTTTTGAGCTTTAATCTGCGTTTTAACGCGTAAAACAGCATAAAACGACGAATTTTTTATTCTTCGTTTTTATTAATATTGCACGTCTATTTGAACGATTTTAACGATCTAAAATACTTGAAAATGCTTATTTTAGCAAAACAGCACGTTTTGAGCTTTAATCTGCGTTTTAACGTGTAAAACAGCATAAAACGACGAATTTTTATTATTCGTTTTTATTAATATTGCTTCTATTTAAACGATTTCAACATCTAAAATGCTTGAAAATGCTTATTTTAGCAAAACAGCACGTTTTGAGCTTTAATCTGCGTTTTAACGCGTAAAACAGCATAAAGACGACGAATTTTTATTATTCGTTTTTATTAATATTGCTTCTATTTGAACGATTTCAACGATCTAAAATGCTTGAAAATGCTTATTTTAGCAAAACAGCACGTTTTGAGCTTTAATCTGCGTTTTAACGCGTAAAACAGCATAAAGACGACGAATTTTTATTATTCGTTTTTATTAATATTGCTTCTATTTGAACGATTTCAACGATCTAAAATGCTTGAAAATGCTTATTTTAGCAAAACAGCACGTTTTGAGCTTTAATCTGCGTTTTAACGCGTAAAACAGCAAAAACGACGAATTTTTATTATTCGTTTTATTAATATTGCGTCTATTTGAACGATTTCAACGAAATAAAATGCTTGAAAATGCTTATTTTAGCAAAACATCACGTTTTGAGCTTTAATCAGCGTTTTAACGCATAAAACAGCATAAATACGACGTTTTTATTATTGTTTTTTTAAAAATTCCCCAAAAAATTTAACGACCAAATTTAAAAATTTTTTTTAAAAAAACCCTTTTAGTTTAACGTTTTAAGGAAAAAAATAAAACCTTTTTATTTTCGTTTTTAAAAATTTTTTTTTTGGCCCAAATTTTTTTTTTTTTTTACAAAAGGTTTTGGTTTTAACCTTTTTTTTTCCAAAATACAAAAAGACGTTTTTATTTTCGTTTTATTAATTCTTTTTTAACGTTTTTAAATTTTAAAAAAAATTTTAAAAAAACCCCTTTGATTTTTTTTTTAAGGAAAACACAAAAAGGGGAAATTTTTTTTTTTAAATTTTTTTTAGGAAATTTTAATTTTAAAATGTTTTTTAAAAACGTTTATTTTTTTTAAGGGGAAAAAAACAAAATTAAAAATTTTTTTTTTTTTTATTAAATTCCTTTTTTAAAAATTTTAAAACAAAAAATTTAAAATTTAACAAAAGCCTTTGGGTTTTTTTTTTCCAAAAAATAAAAAATTTTTTACGTTTTTAAAAAACCTTTTTTTTTTTTTTCCTTTTTTTAAATTTTTAAAAAAAAAACCCTTTTAAAAATTTTTTTTTTTTAAAATTTTAAAAAAAAAAAAAAATTTTTTTTAAAAAGGTTTTTAAATTCGTTTTTTAAATTTCCCAAAAATTTGGGGAAAAAATTTTTTTTTTTAAAAAAATTTTTTTGCAAAAACCTTTAAAACTTTTAATAAAAAAAAATTTTTTTTTTTTTTGTTTTTTAAAAAGCTTTAAAATTTAAAAAATTTAAATTTTAAAAGCTTTTAGAAAAAAAGTTTTTAAAACAAAATTTTTTTTTTTGAAAAAAAAATTTTTTTTTTTTTTTAAAATTCCATTTAAGTTTAAGTAAAATGCAAAAACTTTTTTTTTTTGGTTTAATTTTTTTTCGGAAAAAAGATAAAAAACGTTTTTTTTTATTTTTATTAAAACCATTTAAAGTTTAAAATCTAAAAAAATTTAAAAGCTTTTTTTTAAAAAAAACGTTTTATTTTTTTCCGTTTTTAAAAAAATTTTTAAAACCCTTTTTATTTTTTTTTATTAAATTTTTTTAACGATTTAAGTTAAAATGCTTGAAAAGCTTTTTTTTCAAAAAAGCACGTTTTTTTAACGGTTTTTTGGAAAAAAAGACGAAATTTTTATTTTTTTTTATTAATATTGCTTTATTTGAACGATTTCAACATCTAAAATGCTTGAAAATGCTTATTTTAAAAACCGTTTTTAGCTTTAACTTTTTAAAGTAAAAAAAACAAAAAAACGACGAATTTTTATTATTCGTTTTATTAATATTGCGTCTTTTTGAACGATTTCAACGAAATAAAATGCTTGAAAATGCTTATTTTACAAAAAAATCACGTTTTGGAATCCGGTTTTTAAAGCATAAACAGCATAAATACGACGAAATTTTTTTATTTTTTTTTAATATTGCGTTTTTGAACGATTTCAACGATTAAAAAGCGAAAATGCTTATTTTGCAAAACAGCCTTTTTGGGTTTTAAGCGTTTAAGGAAAAAAAAAATCGTAAATTTTTTTTTTTTTTTTATTAATATTGTTTTTTTGAACGATTTCAACATCAAAATGCTTGAAAATCTTATTTTAGCAAAAACCCTTTTTTGCTTTTAACCCCGTAAAAAAGCAAAAAAAACGAATTTTTTTTTTTTTTTTAAAATTTTTTTTAAATTTTTAAAGATTAAGTTAAAATTTATTTTTAAAAAAAAAAGTTTTGAGTTTTTCTGCGTTTAACCCTAAAACCAAAAAACGAAATTTTTTTTTTTTTATTTTTTCGTCTTTTGAACGATTTCAAACCCAAAACCCAAAATGCTTTTTTACAAAAAAACCCCTTTTGGAACTCGTTTTTTAAAGCGTAAAACACATAAAACGACGATTTTTTTATTTTTTTTTATTAATATTTTCCCATTTGAACGATTTCCTCAAAATTTAAAATTTTTTTAAAAAACCCTTTTGATTTATTCTGTTTTAACCAAAAACAAAAAAACGGAAATTTTTTTTTTTTTTTTTCTTTTGAACGATTTCAACGATCAAAATTTAAAAAATTTTTTTAAAAAAAACCTTTTTAGCTTTAAACTGCGTTTTAACGCGTAAAACAGCATAAAAATGACGAATTTTTTTTTATTGTTTTTTTTTTTTTGCTTCTATTTAAACGATTTCAACAATCTAAAAGGCCTGAAAATGCTTATTTTAAAGCAAAACAGAATTTTGAGCTTTAATCTGCGTTTTAACGCGTAAAACAGCAAAAACGACGAATTTTTGGTTATTCGTTTTATTACTATTGCGTCTATTTGAACGATTTCAACGATCTAAAATACTTGAAATGTTATTTTAGCAAAACAGCACGTTCTTGAGCTTTAATCTGCGTTTTAACGCGTAAAATAGCATAAAAACGACGAATCTTTATTATTCGTTTTTATTAATATTGCTTCTCATTTGAACGATTTCAACGATCTAAAATGCTGAAAATGCTTATTTTAGCAAAAAACAGCACGTTTTGAGCTTTATTCTGCGTTTTAACGCGTAAAACAACAGCAAAAACGCCGAAATTTTGCCATATTCGTTTTACAATATTGCGTCTATTTGAACGATTTCCCAACGATCAAAAATGCTTGAAAATGCTTATTTTAGCAAAAACAGCACGTTTTTGAGTTTTAATCTGCGTTTTAACGCGTAAACAGCATAAAACACGAATTTTTATTATTCGTTTTTACATTGCTTCTATTTAAAACGATTTTAACAATCTAAAAAATGCTTGAAAATGCTTATTTAAAGCAAAACAGCACGTTTTGAGTTTTAATCTGCGTTTTAACGCGTAAAACAGCATAAAAGACGACGAATTTTATTATTCGTTTTTTATTAATACGTTTCTATTTGAACGATTTCAAGATCTAAAATGCTTGAAAATGCTTTATTTTAGCAAAAACAGCACGTTTTGAGCTTTAATCTGCGTTTTAACGTAAAAACAGCATAAAAACGACGAATTTTTATTATTCGTTTTTATTAATATTGCGTCTTACTAAACGATTTCAACGATCTAAAATACTTGAAAATGCTTATTTTAGCAAAACAGCACGTTTTCTTTAATCTGCGTTTTAACGCGTAAAACAGCATAAAAAAAACGACGAATTTTTATTATTCGTTTTTATTAATATTGCTTCTATTTGCAAACGATTTCAACGATCTAAAATGCTTGAAAATGCTTATTTTAGCAAAACAGTTAATGTTTTGAGCTTTTATTCCGCGTTTTAACGCGCGGGCAAAACAAGCATAAAAAAAACGCCGAAATTTTATTATTCGTTTTTGCCATTATTGCGTCTATTTTGAAACGATTTCAACGATCAAAAATGCTTGAAAATGCTTTATTTTAGCAAAAACAGCACGTTTGAGCTTTAATCCGCGTTTTAACGCGTAAAACAAAGCATAAAATGACGAATTTTTTATTTATTCGTTTTTATTAATATTGTTTATTTAAAACGATTTCAAATAATCTAAAATGCTTGGTGCTTATTTTAGCAAAACAGCATCGTTTTTGAAAGCTTTTAATCTGCGTTTAACGCGTAAAACAGCATAAAAGACGACGAATTTTTATTATTCGTTTTATTAATATTGTTTACTGAACGATTTCAACGATCTAAAATGCTTGAAAATGCTTTATTTTAGCAAAACAGCACGTTTTGAGTTTTAATCTGCGTTTAACGCGTAAAACAAAAGCATAAAGACGACGCAATTTTTTATTATTCGTTTTATTACTATTGCTTCGACGGAACGATTTCAACGATCTAAAATGCTTGAAAATGCTTATTTTAGCAAAACAGCACGTTTTGAGTTTTAATCTGCGTTTTAACGCGTAAACAGCATAAAACGACGAATTTTTATTATTCGGTTTTTTATTAATATTGCGTCTATTTGAACGATTTCAACGAAATAAAATGCTTGAAAAATGCTTTATTTTAAGCAAAAACATCACGTTTTGAGCTTTAATCAGCGTTTTAACGCATAAAACGTTACAAAATACGACGAAATTTTTATTATTCCGTTTTATTAATATTGCGTCTATTTGAACGATTTCAACGATCTAAAATGCTTGAAAATGCTTATTTAGCAAAAACAGCACGTTTTGAGTTTAATCTGCGTTTTAACGCGTAAAAACAGCAAAAATCGTCGAATATTTTATTATTCGTTTTTATTAATATTGCTTCATTTGAACGATTTCAACGATCTAAAATGCTTGAAAATGCTTATCGCAAAACAGCACGTTTTGAGTTTAATCTCGCGTTTTAACGCGTAAAAACAGCATAAAAACGACGAATTTTTATTATTCGTTTTACATTGCTTCTATTTGGAAACGTGATTTTTAACGATCTAAAATGCTTGAAAATGCTTTTATTTTAGCAAAACAGCGTATCGTTTTGAGCTTTAATCTGCGTTTTAACGCGTAAAACGGCATAAAAGACGAATTTTTTATTACTCGTTTTTATTAATATTGCGTCTATTTGAACGATTTCAACGATCTAAAATACTTGAAAATGCTTATTTTAGCAAAACAGCACGTTTTGAGCTTAATCTGCGTTTTAACGCGTAAAACAGCATAAAAAACGACGATTTTTTTATTATCTTTCGTTTTTATTAATATTGCTTCTCTATTTGAACGATTTCAACGATTCAAAAATGCTTGAAAATGCTTATCGTGAAGCAAAAACAGCATGTTTTGAGTTTTATTCTGCGTTTTAACGCGTAAAAATGTTAATAAAAAACGCCGAAATTTTTATTATTCGTTTTTATTAATATTGCGTCTATTTTGAACGATTTCAACGATCAAAAATGCTTGAAAATGCTTATTTTGTGCTAAAACAGCACGTTTTTGAGCTTTAATCTGCGTTTTAACGCGTAAAAACAGCATGTAAAAATGACGAATCTTTTTATTATTCGTTTTTATTAATATTGCTTCTATTTAAACGATTTCAACAATCAAAATGCTTGAAAATGCTTATTTTAGCAAAACAGCACGGGTTTTGAGTTTTAACGGCGTTTTAACGCGCGTAAAACAGCATAAAGACGACGAATTTTTATTATTCGTTTTTATTAATATTGCTGTTTCTATTTGAACGATTTCAACGATCTAAAATGCTTTTGAAAATGCTTATTTTAAAGCAAAACAGCACGTTTGAGCTTTAACTGCGTTTTTAACGCGTAAAACAGCATAAAACGACGAAATTTTTATTATTCGTTTTTATTAATATTGCGTCTATTTGAACGATTTCAACGATCTAAAATGCCTTGAAAAATGTTTATTTTAAAGCAAAACAGCACGTTTTGAGTTTTAATCTGCGTTTTAACGCGTAAGACAGCATAAAAAAACGACAAATTTTTATTATTCGTTCTTATTAATATTGCGTCTATTTGAACGATTTCCAACGATCTAAAATGTTTGAAAAATGTTAATTTTAAAGCGTAAAACGTTAATCGTTTTGATGTTTTAATCAGCGTTTTAACGCGTAAACAGCATGCAAAACGACGAAATTTTTATTATTTGTTTTTATTAATATTGCGTTCATTTCTGAACGATTTCAACGATCTAAAATGCTTGAAAATGCTTATTTTAGCAAAAAACAGCACGTTTTGAGTTTTAATCTGCGTTTTAACGCGTAAAAACAGCATAAAACGACGAATTTTTATTATTCGTTTTTATTAATATTGCTTCTATTTGAACGATTTCAACGATCTAAAATGCTTATTTTTAGCAAAACAGCACGTTTTGAGCTTTATTCTGCGTTTTAACGTAAAACAGCATAAAAACGACTTGCAAATTTTTATTATTCCGTTTTTATTAATATTGCGTCTATTTGAACGATTTCAACGATCTAAAAATGCTTGAAAATGCTTATTTTAGTTAAAACAGCACGTTTGCGCTTTAATCTGCGTTTTAACGCGTAAAACAGCATAAAATGACGAATTTTTTATTATCTGTTTTACAATATTGTTTCTATTTAAACGATTTCCCAACAATCTAAAAATGCTTGAAAATGCTTATTTTAGCAAAACAGCACGTTTTGAGCTTTAATCTGCGTTTTAACGCGTAAAACAGCATAAAACGACGAAATTTTTATTATTCGTTTTTATTTATATTGTTTCTATTTGAACGATTTCAACGATCTAAAATGCTTGAAAATGCTTTTATTTTGTAGCAAAACAGCAATGTTTTGAGCTTTAATCTGCGTAAGTTAACGCGTAAACAAAGCATAAAAAACGACGAATTTTTTTTATTATTCGTTTTATTAATATTGCGTTCGGTTTGAACGTGATTTCAACGATTCAAAATGCTTGGAAAATGCTTATTTTAGCAAACAGCACGTTTTTGAGCTTTAATCTGCGTTTTAACGCGTAAAACAGCATAAAAACGACGAATTTTTTATTATTCTCGTTTTTATTAATATTGCTTCTATTTTAACGATTTCAACGATCTAAAATGCTTGAAAATGTTTATATTTTAGCAAAAAACAGTGCGCACGTTTTGAGCTTTTAATTGCGTTTTAACGGCGTAAAACAGCATAAAAAACGAGACGAATTTTTATTATTCGTTTTTATTAATATTGCGTCTATTTGAACGATTTCAACGTGATTCAAAATGCTTGAAAAATGCCTATTTTAGCAAAACAGCTAATGTTTTGAGCTTCTTTATTCTGCGTTTTAACGCGTAAAACAGCATAAAACGACGAAATTTTATTATTCGTTTTTATTAATATTGCGTCTATTTGAACGATTTCAACGATCTAAAAATGCTTGAAAATGTTCATTTTAAAGCAAAAAAATACAACGTTTGAGCTTTTAATTCGCGTTTTAACGCGTAAAACAGCATAAAATGACGAATTTTTTATTATTCTCGGTTTTTATTAATATTGTTTCTATTTAAACGATTTCAACGACCTTAAAATGTGCTTTTGAAAAGTTTATTTTAGCAAAACAAAGCACGTTTGAGCTTTTAATCTGCGCTTTAACGCGTAAAACAGCATAAAAACGACGAAATTTTTGCCATTCGTTTTATTCATATTGCTTCTCTATTTGGTTCATTTCAACGCATCTAAAAAATGCTTTTTGAAAAATGCTTATTTTAAAGCAAAAACAGCACGTTTTGCCCCAATCTGCGTTTAACCCGTAAAACAGCATAAAAACGACGAATTTTTTACTATTCGTTTTTATTAATATTGCGTCTACTTGAACGATTTTAAACGATCTAAAATGCTTGAAAATGTAAGCTTTACTTTAGCAAAAACAGCACGTTTTGAGCTTTTATTCTGTGTTTTAACGCGTAAAAACAAAAGCACAAAACGACGAAATTTTATTATCTTCGTTTTTATTAATACGCGTCTATTCTGAAAACGATTTCAACCATCTAAAAATGCTTGAAAATGCTTATTTTGTGCTAAACAGCACGTTTTGAGCCACCGCGTTTAACGTAAAACAGCATAAAAAAAATGACGAAATTTTTGCGTATTATTCGTTTTTATTAATATTGCGACTATTTCCGGAACGATTTCAACGATCTGTCGCTTGAAAATGCTTATTTTAAAGCAAAACAGCACGTTTTGAGCTATAATCTTCGCGTTTTAACGCGCAAAACAGCATAAAAAACGACGAATTTTTATTATCTGCTTTATTAATATTGCTTCTATTTGAACGATTTCAACACCCAAAATGCTTGAAAATGCTTATTTTAGCGTCGTTAACGTTTTGAGCTTTATTCTGCGCGTTTAACGCGTAAAACAGCATAAAAACGACGAAATTTTATTATTCGTTTTTATTAATATTGCGTCTATTTTGAACGATTTCAACGATCTAAAATGCTTGAAAATGCTTATTTTAGCAAAACAGCACGTTTTGAGCTTTAATCTGTGTTTTAACGCGTAAAACAGCATGTAACAACGACGAAATTTTTATTATTCGCTATTTAATATTGCTTCTATTTAAACGCCCGATTTCAACGATCTGCTTTGAAAATGCTGGTTTTAGCAAAACAGCACGTTTTGAGTTTTAATCTGCGTTTCTTAACGCGTTAATAAAAAACGACAAATTTTTATTATTCGTTTTTTATTCATATTGCTTCTAATTTTAACGATTTCAACGATCTAAAATGCTTCTGAAAATGCTTATTTTGCGCAAACAGCACGTTTTATTTTAATCAAAGCGTTTTAACGCGTAAAACAGCATAAAACGGCGTCAAATTTTTTATTATTCGTTTTTATTAATATTGCGTCTATTTGAACGCGATTTCAACGATATGTTGTTTGAAAATGCTATTTAGCAAAAACATCACGTTTTGAGTTTTAATCAGCGTTTTAACGCGTAAACAGCGGGCAAAACGACGAATTTTTATTATTCGTTTTTATTAATATTGCTTCTATTTTAACGCATTTCAACAATCTAAAATGCTTGAAAATTTTTATTTTAGCAAAACAGCACGTTTTGAGTTTCGCCCGCGCTTTAACGCAAACAGTACAAAACGACGAAATTTTTGCTTATTCGTTTTTTTATTAATATTGCTTCTATTTTGAAGCGATTTCATCACCCAAAAATGCTTGAAAATGCTTATTTTAGCAAAACAGCACGTTTTGAGTTTATTCTGCGTTTTAACGGCGTAAAACAGCATAAAAATGACGAAATTTTATTATTCGTTTTTATTACTATTGCGTCTATTTGAACGATTTCAAACGATCTGCACGCTGAAATGTTATCGCAAAACAGCACGTTTGTTTAACTGTTTTAACGCGTAAAACAGCACATAACAACGAATGAAATTTTTATTATTATTCGTTTTTAATAATATTGCTTCGATGAAATCATCGCACCATCTGCCGCTGAAAATGCTTATTTTAGCAAAACAGCACGTTTTGAGCTTTTAATCTGCGTTTTAACGCGTGAAACAGCATAAAAAACGACAAATTTTTATTATTCGTTTTTATTCATATTGCTTCTATTTGAACGATTTCAACGATCTAAAAATGCTTGAAAATGCTTATTTTAGCAAAACAGCACGTTTTGAGTTTTAATCAGCGCCTTTAACGTAAAACAGCATAAAACGACGAATTTTTATTATTCGCTTTTATTAATATTGCGTCTATTTGAAACGATTTCAACGATATAAAATGTTTGAAAAGACGAAGCAAAACATCACGTTTTGGCTTTCAATCAGCGTTTTAACGCGTAAACAGCATAAAACGACGAAATTTTTACGGCCTGTTTTTATTAATATTGCGTCTATTTGAACATTTCAACGATGTAAAAATGCTTGAAAATGCCAATTTTAAAACAGCACCGTTTGAGCTTTTAATCTGCGTTTTAACGCAAAACAGCATAAAACGACGAATTTTTTATTATTCGTTTTTATTAATATTGCTTCTATTTTGAAACGATTTCTAACGATCTAAAATGCTGAAAATGCTTATTTTAGCAAAACAGCCGTTTTGAGCTTTAATCTGCGTTTTAACGCGTAAAACAGCATAAAAACGACGAATTTTTTTATTATTCGTTTTTTTAATATTGTTTTATTTAAAAGATTTCAACATCCCAAAATGGGTTGAAAAAGTTATTTTTAGCAAAACAAAATTTTTATCTTTAATCTGCGTTTTAACGCAAAAACAGTAAAAAAAGACTTTTATCGTTTTTATAATATTGTTCTATTTGAAATTCAACTATCTAAAATCTTTAAAATGTTTTTTTTTTGCAAAAAAGCACGGAGCTTTAATCTGCGTTTTTAAAGCGTAAAAAGCATAAAAACGAATTTTTATTCTTTTATTAATTTGCCTATTTGAACGATTTCAACGATTAAAATGTTGAAAATGCTTATTTTAGCAAAACAGCACGTTTTGAGTTTAATCTGCGTTTTAACGCTAAAAGCATAAACGACGAATTTTTATTTATTCGTTTTTATTAATATTTGCTCTATTTGAAGATTTCAACGATCTAAAATGTTTGAAAATGCTTATTTTTTAAA